>NC_082343.1:21112489-21124989 GCF_027477595.1 Haemorhous mexicanus | reverse complement strand
GTTTGCCCAGGTTTTTTTGCAGTCTATCCTGCACCTTTACATAGCCTGATAATAATTTTAACTTAGGAGTGCAAAGCAAAATTAGGATGCCTCAGAAGTGAGTACATCAAGCATCATGAAGAAGTTGCTCTCATGCTCTTACTCCTTAGGGAGGTAGAAACTTCCATTGCCTTCTTGACTCTGTTCTGAAGAACTGAAGAAAGTAACCTTTCATGTCTATTCCTTCAACACTCTTACTTTGAAAACCTGTTGTTTTAAATGTTTGAAAAGTATTGGAATCTTCCACTTAATGAACCTATTACAGTAATTACTGTCAAATTTGAGTATCATCTAAAAACCTTATCTTTTCCTTCCTGTTGTAAGGCCATTGTGCAAAAAAATGATTCAACACAGGATGGAAACAGTAAATCAAACTTTATATAAAACATGTGCCACTGAAGATCTGACAGATGGGGAAAATGTATTGGAAGCTTGACTCCCATTGACATTTGACCCTTTTCTTCTACACTGAAAATGAAGATGCCCAGATATTTAGTTTTTAACTGCATGATCTTTCTCAGCTCTTGCCATCAGGAGAATTGGTGTTAACAACAGTATTCCAAACATTTAAATATTACTTTTGTAGCAGATTGGAACTCTTTTAAACTCAGACATGGGTCTTAAACCATAGCTGAGTTTGTTTTAGTCCCATTATTCACCAAACACACTGACACATTTTTAAGACCATTTGACTTTTACTAGTGTTTTGCAACAAAAAAGCCAGCATTCCTTTCTTCTATAAAATATGATCTGATGGCCTAAGTTATGGTTCTGTTTGCTGTTCAAGCATGTCTGAAGTGGTCCTTTGTCCGTGGCCGAGTGTCTCTTCAATCCTGCTTTGTGCTGTCGCAGCAGGATCAGAGGCTGAGTGTACAAGGTTTAGGTGAATTTGCTACTGACAGCAAACTCAGTGATACCAGTCCAGCTTCCTTCCACTTCACAGAGATGCTCCCAAGGACCAGTCCCCGTTCCCTGGGGTGGCAGCATTTTACAGCTACTTTATGGCTTTACACGCTTCTCAAAGAGGTAAAAGGTGGTGACTCCCACGCCACACAAAGCCTCTTCAACTTGTTCCTACCATTGCAGATGATGTAAAATTGCAGCACATTGAAAAGGTCTTCTGCATGGACAAAGTGATATGTTAAAAAGAGAGGGAGGAACATAAGGAGTCAAAGTGTCACTGCAATGAAACAGAGACCAGAGTCTGATTTCTGTTATAGCAGTACAAAATAGGAGACCATACAAGTCAGACGATACATTGTGGGGCTTCAAGAATCAGCATCACAAGGAACAAAAATAAAGCATAATCCAAGAATAAAAAACTCCAAAGAGATATCAAAAGTTATCTAAATGAACAAACAAATTAAAAATAAAAAAGATATCATACATTTGCAGCAAAATGTATGGTCTTAGTCTTACTTACCGAATAAAGCATCATAAAAATGGAAGGAGGCAAATATAAGGGCATCCAGAATTATATAAAGACTCAAGTGTCTTATATATTCAGAAAGGTTAGCAAAAGCAGGTCAGTATTGTTTGGAAAATAGGATCTTATGATGGATTTCCATGAGATAATGAAACTCTAAAGGAACCAAGGAAGAGACACGCAGCAATGGTATTTGAGCTAGTGTCAAATGCAAACTCAAGGGGACACAAAATTATGTCAGAAAAGAAAACCTGACAACAAAACTTTCCAGGTAGAAATACCTTATACTAAGAGCAAAATACCAAAGATTGCAATTACTGCAAATTGCTTAAATACTTTAAAAATGAAAGCAAAACAGTTTGGAAAATGATGGTGGATGAAATCAGTATTTCTGAAAATGGAGAGATTAACGTAAAAGTTTGAGTTGTGGTCTTACTTCAGCTTCACGGGAAGACATCATGCAGAAGTAAGTTTTTCTGTTTTAGTTAGATGAGAAATTACCAGTGGATGGTGGAATGTCCTTTGAACTTGGGTTCTCAACACCCCACAACATCACTTCACCCCCAGTGCGCTCCATCAAGCAATCAAGTCAACACACAGCAACTCAGTGAAACATCAGATCAGGAGAATTAATTGCAACGGCAATCCCTGGCTGGCCCTTCAGATTCTTCCCTGTTTAAAATTGTCACTTCATTACTCATCTGCTCGCTCCCTCACAGCTTATCCACCCACCACCTTCCCGCTCTGGCACCAGCTGGGTCATGGGACACTCAGTGGGCACTTTCCTCCTCCTCCCCTCCTCCTCTCCAAGAGGGAACAGGCTGTGGTGGCACTGCAGCACATGTCACCAGCACCTTCCCCCCAAGGTGTGTAACATGACACTGACACCCCTGTCAGAGGGATTGATAGCTGTGAACAACCATCATGTGAGTCCATCACAAACTGGAGCAGGTAGGAAAGCCCCCTAGCAAACACCAAACTGCAAAAAAATGTGAGGAGAAAATTGTCTTAAAATGAACATAAGGAAACATCAGTGCCTGAAGGGCAAAAATCCACACAGGATCTCACATCATCCCCCAAATGAAGCCATCCTGAGTTTACAATTACTCTGAACACTTCCTGCAGTGAAACCATCAGGGAAAGACAATGTGTGTATAGAATCAGCAGTGTTTTTAAAATAAACTTAATCCAAACCAGATTAATCATTTTTCAACCAAGTGGCATGACTACAGGTTAGAAGAGTAGGCTGATGGGGACCCTGATTTCTGTAGGGATCCTTCTGCCAGCCTCAGAGTAATGACTTTCTACAGAACTGCAGACTCCTATGCCTTTAAGGTGATGTTATTATGGCACTGTTGTCAAGTTTTAGAACACTGTAGATATGCCTTCAAATACACATTTATCCTTAGCTAAAAGTATTCTAACATTTCATCCCAAAAAAGGTATTTATTGGCACTTCTGGCATCAAAATAAATTACTATGATACACTTGCATATGTTGCCTTAACTCCAGGAAGATTATATAGTTTGGGAGTTAGAAATTTGAACTTTTGTATATATAAGTGATGAGAAAAGATAACATACAACAGAGCATCCATTCAGTACCAGATTTCCAAGAGAAAGGCAGTATCTCAAGATGTAATGAAAGAAGAGGACATTTTACATCTACTTAGGCAGGGAAGCCAAGCTGAATGGGTTAAAATTTGCCAGGGATCCACAGCAAGTGATTTTCTTAACGCTTTAAGGGTTCAAACTGCACCGGTAGGAAAATGCAATTATGCAATGAAGAGGAGAGGAGAAAATATGTCCTGAACTGGAGTGCCTGCAACAAGGTACAGATTCCTCTGTGGTCTGCAGGGAGCAGCTGAGCTCCCCAGCTTGCTCTTTGACCACACCCAAAATAAAAACTGAAGGATATTTTGGGGAATAGGAAAGCACAACAGCTCAGATAATGTCCCAGGCAGTATATTCATTACAGGCTCATCAGAGTGAATGCCTGCAATAGGAAGATTAAATACCCATTTACCAGCATCAGAGGAGAGTTTGGTTTTATAATGTATTGTCCCCTATTCCCCGTGAGGCTGCTTTGTTTGATAAAATGCTGAGTGTGGTGTAAAAATATCCCTCTCCCTGTAATTTGCACTCCTCTCCATTTAAAGCTATTCTTGCTGCAAACGAGAATTGAAAGCTGCTAAAATTAAGTGGTGTCAGTTCTCAATGACACTTTAATGATAGAGCGCTCAGCAAATGAGATGAGAATGAATTCCAGCTTCTCTGCTAAAGATAGTAACCAGCACTAAACAGTATAATGCTCCAACTGGGCTACACTTCACCTGCTTCATTCATATTTAGTAGAACTGAAATAGGGAAACTATAATTAAAATGCTCATAAAATAAAATTTAAAAAAGCAGCTAATTTCTAATAGAGATGGCAGGAAACAACTGAAGCTTGTAAAGTCAAAGCACAGCCCTTCCTTGTCACTCCCCTACAGCCCCAGAGGCCACTGCTGCTGGCTGACCACAGGGCAGGTGTGGGGCTGTGGAATCTTTCCTCCGTGCAGAAATTGCTGCTCCCTGCAAGTTTGGTACAAGCCTACATATCTAACCCAGGCACGAGGAGAATGGATATTGGGAAATCCTGCCCAGTTTTGGGCTAAATGGCACGAATGCCTCATAAAAATCATTCAAGAAAATTAAAACCTCAACATGTAAATACTTTCTGTCTCTCAGTGTTATGATAATTGGACCTTCAAGGGCATCCACCCAACCTCCCACACAGATCATCCCCACTGCAAACATGTGGCTTCTCTACTGCTAAAAATGACAACTTCCAAGTGTGTCAACTGGGTGCTGTCACATCTGTGACCCCCTTATGCCACTTTCGTGTTGCAAAGGTGTTTTATGACGGGACAGTAATTCTCTGAAAAAAAGAGAAAAATTCTTATGCTCAGGGCTTCTGAGCATGGCACAGAAATGGGAGGTTCTGGTGCAGAGGGAAAGACAAGCACATGAAGTTGGACACAAAGATCCTGGTGCTGCTCCAGGTTCATGTGCCTGGGCAGAGCCATCTTTGCCTTTTCTTCTGCCCCATATATCATGGGTTCACATTCTGCATTTACTTTATATTTCTTTCTTCACACTGCTGTGGAAGAGAAGTAGATTGTTTCCAGCTCTTTACAAAAGTAGAGTTATTTTTGTATAATGCTATGTCATTCAGTTGAATAGCCAAGACTGTCAAGCATATGAATGGAAGATAAATATTAAGGCATGCAAAGTAAAAAAAGCATTCATTATGGAGAGAGAAGTATTTATTTACTATAGGAAATTTTTGGTGGACTTACAATTATGAAAGCTTTCATGTAACGAAGTGATTTAAGGTTTCAAAATTCACTGCAAGTACTTGCAGAATATTCCATATGACTAGAATGGAGATGGGGCCATTTGAGATAAATGACAACATAATCTTTATACTTCATACTAATATTAGGTTTTCTTTACAAATAAAGTATATTTCATGGATAAGTGATGCTTCAAATACTGTACAAAGTTTTAAAATAATATGCTAGCACTATTTCCCCGCCCTTACCTGGATGAAACCAGACTGAATTTTTACCTACAAATTCTTCTTCTGATGCATCCTTACAAATAATGCACTGCAGGGATTTCTTCGTTTCTCAATTTCACGTGGCAAAAGGGAAAAAAAGTAAAGCTTTTGCACTTACATAACAGAACATATGCAGAGTTGTGTAAGTGTCTAGGAGCTGTAAAACTGGTGGCCTAATGGGCTGAGGGCAGGTGAAATGGTCATGCCTGGATGAGAACAGTAATTCCACACGTATGTCTGTGTTTCTTCCCATACAAGGTTCCTACCCTGGCTGTACAAGCACCAACTTGACAGCAACTGTCAAAAGCTTCTTAAAATGGGCAGTCTTGGCTATTCTTGCCCCTGCTTGCAGATCAGACAGCACGGTGTCCATGGTTTTTACACATTATGTTTTGTGCACCCTGTTACGTACACAGCTCAAAACGTCTGAATTCTTCCTGCAAGGATTGTGTGACTTTGGGCAGTCTTCATTCTAGTGTAGGCGATTCACAGGCCTCCCATCCTGCCTTCCTCCCTTCCCAGCTCAGCTTTCCTTCAGGGAAACAGGTTTTTATGTTTATATGGCATAGCCAAAGGAGACATGAGAAAGCTGCAACTGTTGCATGACAGTCACCTTTGTAGGTCTTACTCTGGCATGACTATGGTAGGGGAAAACAAGGATAAGAAAAGGTTCAATTACCAATTCTGCTATTAGTTTAGCAAGGAAAAGAAAAAAAAATTTAATATTGTGATATTTAGATTATGATTGCACATCCGGTCTTGCACTTCAGGGTTCAGACGGACATGGGAATGTGAAATGTGGGATGATAGCTCTGGATCACCAATAACCCCAACTAAACTGATAAGGAAGTTTTATGAAGATAAATGTATGCACATCAAGTTGTGGTGTTTGTTCCTGTTGTCTGTGGGACCAAGGAGGCAGAAAAGGGATGAAGTACATCCCCACACCAGCAATTTAAGCCTTTCTGGCTTTTTTTCAGCCCCACATTGGTCTTCTGGTTGTGTCTAAGTGCTGAAGCGTCCCTTCACCCACTGGGAGGTGTGGAGAAAGGCAGCAGCTTGCTGGCACTGTGAGTAAGAGAAGTTGGTATGGGCTGAAAGAAAAATAAGTGATTGCTTTCCTTTCTCAGACGATCCCAGCTCGGGAATGGGAGGCAGGAGGGAAAGGGCACTCTGGAGACTACTGTCCTCTGACAATCTTTTTTGTGCAAGGGGAACTCTGCCTGCTGATGGAAAAGTGGATCCTGGAGTACACATCTTCCCTGCACATAGCACACACTTCTTTTTTCTCCCAACCAGACCAACATCCTTCAGTTTTCTATCATGTGAGAGTTACAAATTCTGTGAGATATTGAGCATCCCCTGCAAGATCCCTTATGAGTCTGAAGCACCTTAGAAAGGTATTAGGGAAAAGAAAATAAAAAAATATCCCATCAAATAAACAAAAAAAACAACATGCCACCCCCTCACACACCCCTGCCAAAAAAAAAAAAAAAAAAAAAAAAAAAGAGAGAGAGAGAGAGAGAGAAAAGGGAAAAGAAATAACCACCCACCTCTCTCAAAGCAGTTTTCCAGAGCTTTGGAAACAGCAAGACAAAATAAATATTGAGCAAGAAGGAAAAAAGCCAGTATTGCATCAAATACTTGCCCCAGGTCCTACAACAGCCAAAATGAGGTGACATGCAGCCATACATGAGTGGACAACATGTCAGCTGCACAGAGGGTCTCTTCATCGTCACACATGTCCCCTAACTGGCAGTTTACCCCTTCAGACACAATGTTAAGAGACACAGGAAGAATGTTCTCTTTTTGAAAAGTGTCACATAAAGTAGCTTACCAGCCTGGTTGGCAGAAAATCATATTTTCTGATATCTGATGTCACATTTTATTAGATTTAGGGTACTATTATCCTACTTACTTAGGGGTTTAACAGTATCCTTTTTATAGCTAATGCCACAGGTAGAATGTTAAACTATAGACATTTTGTAATAAAGGACTAGACTGTTCCTTATACACATCTGGTATTTTTTGCCCCAAACAATGCAATAGCTGCTCAGTATTTTTTATCCTTCTTTTTTTGTATCCTTGCACATTTTTCCTCAGTTCATCCATTAAAGTATGAAGTGAAGCATTAAAGTGAATCTGGTTAGAGTCTGCAGAACTCTGGAGCTGTAATTTGTAACTCTTTTACCGTATTTTAATGAGTTATGATTATTTAATATGCTTAAGATGGTTTAATCTTAACTCCAGAGCTCAGAGCCGTTGTCCTTTCAGTTCAAACAATGGCATTTGCTGTAGGTCTTGGGAGCAGTTCCCACCCGTCAGTAAATAAAATTTACAGTATACATGTTTCAATATCAGTTCTGCACCATCCCTTTGCATTTATGTAGTAATGTTTTACCTTGATTTCAGTTATCAGGGGACTTTCAAACAAACACTATTATTGAATCAAAGTGTCTTAAAAGTCTTCACGCAAAATTTTGACTCTTGGTGGTTGAGGTTTTTTGGTTGACAGAGGTTTCAAGTTCTAGAAATTTTAATATAAATAATATTGTTTTCTGAATATACTCATGCTCCTAATTAAGCAGTAAAATCTGTATATGTTAAAGAGCAGAATTTGATTCATACTGTCAAGAAAATTAATAATTTTTAGCAAAGGATAATTATTTCTGTTCTGGAGGAAAGACTTATTTGCTTGGATGGCATTTGCCATATTTGTGTGTATGAGAATTAGCATTACCCACAACTAAAATCTAAATATACCTTTTCTATATCAGTGTTCCAGCATTTAGTGATTAAACCATAGCTTTTATCCCTAATCAGTCTCTGCATCTTCAGTCACTTACCACAGCAGTAATATATTGATAGTAAAGTGTTACTGACAGGTGTCCAGCTGAAGAGCAGATTCTTGGAGAATGGGAGGAAGCAAGCAGAAAAAATCCCAAAATGTGGCACTCTTGCCTTGTTCACACAGCTCTGTTTAATTGGTAGCTGTTGGGACAATGGAGAGACAGGAAAAGAGAATGCTGATCAAATATTAATATTTACTAATAGTCAGTAGCATGAGTTTGACAGGAGTTTTTCAGCTTTCTTTGCATAACAAAAGGAAACAACTCCACAGGAACTCAGGAGTAAGATTCAATTATTGATAAAGGAAAAATGCATTTTATTGTGTATGTTATTAGCTGCTGCAGGCTTTAAAATAAAATATCCAGCATACAGTGTGATGTTTTTAGCAAGGAGGAAGAACAAGATACCAACATCATTCTCTTTGATGATTTACAGAACTTCCTCCAAACAGACCTGCCGAAATTCTCATTCCGCACATAAGAAACACTTAGGTCAAGAAGTCTAGATATAAAATAAGAGACCTTCAAAGAAAATTTAGATATGACTTTAGGAGCTCTGCAGCTGAGTAGAAAAGCCCTTCTTACCACCAAACTGAACCAACGAGTCTGTGTGCTCTGGGAGCCACTGGCCCGGATCAGCTTTGCTCTGATGGCTCCAATGCAGCGGTGATAATCAAAGATCTCCAGGCACATTTTGCAGCAGGGAGGACACTACCTTCAACTCCCTTGGCACAGCAAAATATATTCCCCTGTTTTTGTTGGGCAAGTCTCCTAAAGCAGCGTGGTAGTTGGCACCAAATGTCTCCCTAAGGCAGAAGCACTTTTGTAAGAAATTTTCAAACAGACACTTTTTATGCAATTCATAATCCTTGAGAATAAAAGACACATTTGAACAAGATCAACACAAAGACTGCTGAATAAAACCCCTCTGTGGGGCTTTGATAAACCACAGAATCACTCTATGGTTTATCAGGAGACACTAGGAATTCATAGACTTTATTTTAATTTTTCCTACTTTCTTTCACTGTTTATCATTCCTTGGGGTAATTCCATTAAGAAACTATCTTGTCACCTGCACTGAAAATACATTTTTTCCTCTTTTGAGAGTGATGTGTTAAACCAATACATCAACTGTGCTATTTATGCTTCTCATACACCATTAAAAATATTTTCAAATTTTAAATGTAAAATATTTTCTGTATTTTGTAAAATTAATAATTCACCCAAACACAGTCAGGATCTCTGTTTCTTTACTTTTTAAAAAAATCTCAAGATTTAAAATTTTTCCACCTTTACTGAGAGTAATTTTGACAGTTCTGTAAATTATTTCTCAAAATCACTCTCTCTCTTTTATTGAAAATAAGGTAACCAGCTTCATATTTAGATCTACAACTGACCTTTAGTATTGGTCTTCTAAGTGTACATTTTAGTAGGCATAATTGTGTTGAAATTTGAATTAATTTGGCAATGGTCTTCCCTGCATACCCTGGATTATTTTAAGAAGATGAATGTAACCTTCAGCTGTGCTCTGTGGAGGTTTTGTTCCAGAGCCTTTCACTGTGATTTGAGATTGAAAGCTTACCAATATTTGAAGAATGCCATTGAGCACTAGGCTGTATTTGTTTGTCTCCTGAACTCATTCAATTAAGAAAATAATCCATTATGGAAAATCTTGATTAAAAGTTGGCTTATTCTCCCATTTGATTAAAATTCAGCATTACACTGAATCAATTGTTCAGTACTTCTGCGAAACCTGCATCAACTGCAGGCAGAAGACAAATTGCTCTGTTGCTCTTGCATCTTACTCACCTTTTCTGTCCTCTGATTACAAAATCTACTGGAGAACGATAAATATGTTTTAATATTGTGGTTTCACTTGGTCCTTGACCCTGTTCCGTGGCAGAGGGAGAGATACCATGACAGCCCAAGGGGACTTGGGAGTGGAAGGATTTCCTTGGCCAGAGGCTTTAGCTCCACAGTCCCTATCCTGTCCCAGGATGGAGACCACGGAACAGCTTATTCCTGCCATTAACTTCATGGGTTCCTTAGCCTTCTGAGCCCTGAATGAAATCTTCAGGATTTAGTCTTTTGCATATTTCCACAATGACATCAGCAAACAAGGCTAATCTCACCTGCCAACAGAATGGTTTTATAACTCCACGCTAAATCCCTAATTAAAAGTGCCACCTCGAAAACTGTGCAACAAACAAAGCAGCTGAGGTTGGGCTGCAACCTGACACCCTTGGGACTGGAGAGGATGGGCTCTTTATCCCGAAACTTACCTCAAAGTCACTTCTTTCTCCTTGTCTGTGCTCCACTCTGTCAGAGGTAACTCTGCAGCCCCTCAGATGATTTCAGTGGGTGAAGTCCTGGTCTTGGCCAAATCAGAGGCAAAAATCCTGTTGATTTCAGTACAGTCGGGCTGTGGCTTCAAATGTGGCAACAACAACAACAACAAAAAAAACCAGTAATCAAATACTATTAGGTTTGCTTTCCAGTGTATTTTCATTTCCAGCTTCCCTGTCCTTTGGCAAATGGGACAGTTTGCAGCAATTAGGAATCTTTACTCAGGAAGATTTTTGGACATAAACAAATGGTTTAAACGGTACCACTGTGGTTCTCAATCAAACCTTCATGGAGAAGATTTTCCAATTTATTCATACACTTTGACTAATTCTTTTTACTATTTCTGTAAATAAAATTTCCATTTTCCCTGTTTTTCACATAGGGTGGCTTTTGCTAAATATAATAGAACTCTAATATTGAACCAACTAACTTCCAACACTACAGCTCCATCACCAGGACTGATTTTTAAATTTTTTTTGGCTTCTTTATGGGTTTTCCCAAGACTGAGTATATCACCAGCAAAACATAATGTTAGCTATCCAATCAGTGGTTTATCTTATTATTTGATGAAGACACAAGAGACAATAATTGACAGAAACACTGAAAAAGATCTTCAACTGCTTCAAAACTTTAATGCTCAGTGTCTTCACTGGCAAAAATATGTTTTAAAAGTGACTTCAGAAGCAGCCCAAAAAATTGCAAGAAAAAGCAGCTTTAGGACAGTCACATATTGGGCATGAATATCTTGAGTCTAATATTACTTCCAGTCGCAATTATTAACTGGAATCAAGTATTTGCAAAATTTAGAGGAAACCCTATTTTGTTACCTGGCTGAGAGGCTGAGAGGTGAGAGTGAAATTAATGTGCATAAGCAATGTGGGCAGGTGAAGTTAAGCCCGCTGGAAATAGGATAGTTACTAAAATAACTCCCAGGTCAGTATTTGTGATGAAAACAGACAAGATTTATGGCAAAATAATTCAGTCAAATAATCTGAAGCGGGTCAGAAGCATTTCATTCTAATGCAGTGCTTTAAAATCTATAGACATTGTGCAATTAAATGAAAAGCAAAAGCGAGCCATAGATTGCTGCTGGAGAGAAGAGAATAAAAGAAAAAGCAAAAGCAAGAGAAAATGTCATCTGGAGAAGATCTCATTTTGGAAACCTACAATATGTTGATTGATAGGACTAGCATTTTTCAAGCTCAGTCACAGCTGAAGTATAAAGCTGTCAGTGCATATGATAAGGATGGATGCTCTAAAACATGCAAATAGCATGAAAAATCATTTCTCACATAATTTTGGAAGATGAGAGGAGTTGTGAACTGAGGGGAGAGGGGAGAGTAGGTCAAGCTTAACATTCAGCCAAGAGGAAGAGGAGGCCACCTCGCCGCTGCTGGAGTTGTTAATTACCATGCAAGTGAAACAATGAGTTCTGCTGGCCTCCTGCAAATTTTCCCACAGAATTGTGGTGGTGGCTGGTGCAGGGAGGGGGGCAGAGCCTCAGCTCTGGAGCTGAGCACAACAAGGAGCTCCCCAGAGCAATCCGTGCCGGAGGAAAGCTGTTCCGCGCTCTCGAACGCGCGGCTTTCGAACGTCCTGGGCATTCCAGAGGTGACATTTACAGTACACCACCAATATCGGGGTGCTTCACTTAATTAGCCATTTTTATTAACGCTGAGGTACAGTAAAAGACAATGTAAGCATGAGGAATGTAAATGAGCACCATGCCCATGCTGATCCAGCTCCAAGCAGGGAACTATCGCACACTGCCCCCATATTTATTCTGCTTTTTCCTTTCTGGACTGAGCAGAGGTTGCTCATGCTTCCAGCTGAGTTTCACCTCTTGTGCATACACATTGTGCTTGCATGTGCCAAAGTTCACAAGAAGCAACAAAGCTGTTGGTACAATCTCCAATTTGTTGGAATTTATTTTCATTCATTTTGCAATTTTGAGGAAAATCATATTTGTAACCAACTCTGATAAAAAACAAATATTCATTAAGGCTGCTTTTGTGGTTTTTTTTTTTTCTTTTATTTGTTATAATGATGCACCTTGCAGAGTCTAAGCTGAAAAAATCCATGGCATATACAATAAAGTATTATTTATATAATGTGCCTTGCTTGGACTCCATGAAATGGTAAAAACCACCCAGCTCACATTGATTTGTATTCAAAACCTTTTTTTCCTCAATCCTTATTCCATGTTAACTTTTGACCATGCTTTATTTTCAAAACTC
>NC_082343.1:21057489-21107489 GCF_027477595.1 Haemorhous mexicanus | reverse complement strand
CAACTCTCGCTGAAGTCAACGGGAGTTAAGGGCGTTCAGCACTTTCCAGGGTCAGGCCATGTATCACTTAAAAATAACTCACCAACATTAAACATCATTAAAGAAACTAATGCTCATTAACTAGCAATAGACCACTGGGAAAGGATCAATAGTTGTCTCCGAAATCATCTTACCTCTTACAGTATATGCATGCTCTACTTAATGACAGTGAAGGATGGTGACACCGAATGATAGGTCTCTGATAACAGTGAATGGGAAAGACTGCTTCTTAATTAATCGGGACAGTATTAGCAAAGAATTCCACTTAACAGGGATACATTTTGGGGCATAACCAGGTGATTAAGGAATGATGTGCTGACCCTTGGTGAAACAAAGTGGCCGCTTAAAAAGAAATGCAATGAACACTCTTTTTCATACTTCTGGTTTTCTTCAGAGCAGAGTGCTTTATTTCACCTCGCACTTTTCAAGGCATTGCTTTTCTTTAATTAGCTCTTAATAACTGGAGTAAACTCATAACTAGCCAGGCTGATTCTGAGCCTGCCAGTGGAAAGGGTTTCTGTGGGGTGGCACCAACATGGTGTTGTACCTGAACTGAATGGGTTTTCTTCTGCAGCTCTTGCTTAGGGAAAGCTGCTGTCGTGTTTAACTGGAGTTTGGGTTCCCTGATGGGAATTAGAGGCCATTTTTTGGCAGAGGGCAAACAGGACAGGCTTGCATGCCTTCTATGGAGATTATGATTTCCATTTTCTGATTCAGATCTGGATTTCCTTCCGTTCAGGATCTACATATGGGTAATCACAGAGATGTCGAAGCACAGAACACTTTTTGCAGCCTTCAAGAGATTGTCACCTGGCCATTTTTTTAAGTTAAAAAAAAAAAACGGTACAATCTTATCTGCATTCCACTGGTACCTAACGACCCTCCCCATCTGACTGAATTTACTGTAATCCCTATAAACCTAAATCTCAAAGAATTCCAATGCCTTGCACATCTCTTCTGCTCTAATTTATGAGAACTTGGTAATGTGCCATCTGGATGTTTCACTGCTTTTGAGGCACATGTTCAGCCCACAATGGAAGCCCAAAGGAGAAAGAAAGGAAAATGCAGGGGAAAGAGAAGATCTGGCTTCAAGGAACAAGTGTCATGAACTCACACAGACAAAAACTGCATTTCAAAAAAATCCATTTTAACTTGCATGATCGGCACATACCCAGCTGATAACCCAGGGTCTCGACCTGAGGACATTAGCAGCATTACAGGGCAATCCTTACACAAGGACAAAACGTTCTTGAGCAATTTCTGCAATGTATTAGACACAAACAGGTTTTTCCTCAAAAATGAAGTAATGTCAGGCTTCTTGCTTCACCTTTTTTAATTTTCCCTGAACAAACATATTTATTGTGGCAGTTTCAAGTAAATTTCCAGTTCACACACTTTCCTGTGAGACAACAAAGGGCTTACTGGAGGGAGCTTTTAGGCTGATTGGTGGTCTACACCCAGACCATCAAAAATCTGAGGCCTATTTTAATCTGAAAAAATATGCCTAGCTCTGATTTTATTCCTTTTATTAAGATATTTTAACAAAAATAACATTGAAAACTGTATGTCACTGAAGTCATAATTACTAACCTATGAAAAGAGCAATTCAGCTGTCAGGCTGAATCACATCAACAAGTTAGACACAGTACTGGGAAGCAGATCAGATAACAAAATAAGTTAAATCATCCTATTAATACCAAAATAATCAATCCTAACACAAACAGGTTTGCAAATTCATGCTAAAGAGGGTATTAAGAAGGCAGCTGTTCATTTGTTACCTGTACTGATTACAGGGTATCTTAACATTGAAATAAAATCATCATCTAACATCTGATCCATGTCCCTGGCACCTGTGGAAAGGTTTCTCTTCAAACACTTGCTCTGGCTCATGAGTGAGCAAACCCTGGTGTCCCAGGATCCAACTTCAGCCTTACTGGGATGGAGATGTTTATACCAGCATCTATCTTGTCCTGTCAGCCAGAAAGGACAGAAAGAGGAAAGTTCCAGGCTGCTCACTGAAGGCAGGACCCTTTTTTCAATATTTAATTTGACTGAGGAATGATCTTGTTAATGTTTCCTTCAGAAATGCAAGGACAGTGCTCGCACCCACCTGTCCACAAACAGCTGGAGTGCTAAAATTCACAGTGCACAACAGGATTAAGATTCCTCCACAAGGTGAGGAAAAGGCTGTTTTGTGGCAGCAGCAGAGTGACTTGCCCAGACACTGCTGCCTCCCTGGTCCCTTGCAGCACCAAAACTATGGAACTATTAAGGTTAATCCAGACTCAGTATTGGCAAGGTGCTCAGCTAAGACAGCACTGCTTTCCCGCCCTTTTCACTGAATAGAGCACAGAAGCAACTGAAGCAGGACAAAGCCATTGCTGCGAATCAGGAGAATCCATGGGACCTATGCACTGGGAGCCATAAAATCAAAATTTTAAATGTCAGCTATTATCAGTGGTACTTTCTCCACCTCACAAATGAGCCAAAGGAATGTGCAAAACCAAAACTGGCTACCTAAGAAAGAGGAAACATCACTCACACTTCTAAGGTTCCAGTTCCCACAGTGATTTTTACCTGCCTAGGATCCCTTATGACCAGTGACTGAGCCTACAGCTGCCCTGGTGACCCTAAATCACAGCATTCAGTACAGTCTGCCACACTACTCCTCACTCCGTCAAGGCTTAGCAAAGAAAAATTATTAAAACCCACTTTAATTTCTTTCTGTGGCTTCTTGATCTCATGAAAAGCAGTTCAACACCTACAGAATACCTTCCCTAAGGAGATAACTGTACAAGCAAAGTTCAAGTATCCCATCATTGATTGCATGTGTTTCATACTAAGCTCCTTCCACTATAATGCACTTTCTACAATAGCTGATAGATTTTTCCAGTCTTCCTCTGGGAGTCCTAAATGACTTTGCTAGAGAATTGTAAAAGCTCTTTTTCCTTCACTGACAAAACTCAATTCCTGAATGAAATGTTTGAAAAGCTTTAAAGATACTTTTTAATACATGTTGAGTATCTTAAAAATAAGGAAATTGTGCAAACAGGAGAACACAGGTGGTGGTACAAGAACACACTAAATTGCTGTGACAGTTTGATTTTCTAACCTCAGGATACCACAGGTTGTGTAAACCCAAATCAAAATTCTCTGTGTACACTCTTATCAACCACTATGTTTATTCTGATGCAGAGGCCTTCATTCCAGCAAGCATCTCTGTCCAGAAAAGTATTGACATTTGTGCTTAAATTTGAATGTACATCCCATTCAGTAGGTTGTAAAGGACATTTAAGCACCTGTATGCCTAAAAAGAGACTGACAGAGGGCATATCTGAGTCAGAATTTTATTAATGTTCCCTGAAGGTTATATAAGATCAAATGGGTAGATTGACTTGGCATTGTATTGCAGTGACTTTGTACAATGTTTGGGAAAATGAAACCATTAATGAGACACCAGCTGAATATTTTTTCATTGACACTCTGGGTAATAAAATATGAAATGTTTTATTTTCCCAAATGAGGTCAGCACACATGTGGATAATTGCCTGAAACAATATAATTTTTTGTTTAACTTGTTTAATTGTCTAGGTAACTTGTTTGTTCAAAATAAATATGCAGTAAAAAAAAAAAAATAAAAAAAAGAAGAAGCTGTGGTCAGACTCATAAGAAGCCCTTCCTTTATGATTAACCCTGCAGTCCCTGCTGGCAATCCTCTAGTGGCTGGACTTTACAAACACATAACCAAAAGTGGCTGTTCCTTGTGCCAAATTTTCAGTTTAAATAATCTGGAATTATGTGACAGTCATCTTCTCTAACAACTTTCTCTCTGGGAGTGCAAAACAGAGAGAAATATATTAGTTCCCTATACTTTTATTTATCTGTGCATTCATCCCTTCTTTTGCCATCTGCCACAGAACTAGCTGAAAATGTGAATGTTTTAGTCCTATTTGGATAACTATTTAACATTACTTATTTATGGGGAGCCCCAGATGGTAGGTATTCCATATACAATTCATAGGGGACTAGGCAGACTCCTGAAAATATTGAGAGAAACATCTTTGCGAGTATACCAATAAAACTGACAGCTAGCTACAGCATTTGTACTAAACCCAGATTTCTGAATTTCTTCTGCTGAAAAGAGGGCAGAGTTTGCATCTTAATGCTTTGGCCGAGCTCTCCACTTGGAGCTCTCCACTTGAATTCTCAGCTGGAAGCGTGTGTAACATCTGTGTGCAGACTTGGCAGGAGGAGCCCGACACGCTGGGCAGTACATGAGTCCTCTTCGCCATCTTGCAGGATTAGATCCGTATCCCGAGATCTGACACAACTCAGAGCAAATAGAGGTTTGCCAGATCCACATTCGTGCTCAAGTAAATGTCTGGCTTTTCAGGACCTGCCAGGAAAAGATCCCTGGCTTCTCTTTTCAGCCAAGCCCAAATTCATGCCAGTCACCAGAAAGGGGTGTGAGCCCTCGCTGGTGTACATGCGTTTGAGGAGCTGTGCTGATGTTACAGGAGCTCCACCAATTGCTCCAGTGGAGACTCTTGCCCAAAGCACTTCAGAGTGCTGAAGCCTTTAAATTCATAGCTCTGTGTCACTTGAGCAGGCTTTTCAATCCCTCATTTTAATAGGATAAGTGCCACTCTGAGCCTGGATCACCTTCTAATTATTCTCACAGTAGTGGACGCTGTAAAGAAAGAGTGGACATTCTGCCATGTGGAACAATTACATCACATACAATCAGACAGGAAAGAAAAGGGGAAAGAAAGCAACTAAATCAACACACTGTGCATCCATTCATTTTACCGTGTCATTTAGCATATGGTCACTCATGTGATCAAGACAGTAACTGGCATTTTTCCCAGTTAATTCACCTCTTTTCTCTTTGTCCTCTGTTGTAGCACCAGTCTTTCAGCAAGATTCAGGTTGCAATCCCCTTGGAGAATGAATGGTCCTTAAGTGTCTGAAAAAAACCAGCAATTTATTAGTACATTGAGACTAATTATAGCTCTACCTTAATCAAATAAAGAATCACAATAAAGCAACCTGAACACCTCACTTGAAATTGACTTAAATGTTTTTTATTTCTCCGTCTCTCTCTTTAGATGAATTGCCAATGCAATTAAGTCCTATAGCTGTAACAGCTATCTAAGAAACTTCTAAAAAATAAGTTGTTTTTTTTTTCTGAGGTTTGGTGGTTTCAGTGATGTGAACTGACTAATACTTTACAGAGCTTAGCTGTGAATCACTCGCTGCAAATAAAAGGCAAGGCACGCAAATGTTCCTATGCATGTTCTTCTCAATTATATTTCTGAGAATGTCCACTTGATTTTGATAGCCATTCAGCATTGCATATTTGAAGTCTAGACATGGGAAGTCTAGACATCCATAGTGCCCTGACATGTTTTTTTTTTTATTTTTGAATGCAGATGCACCTTCAAAACACAGAAGGCTATTATGCTCCTTAAAAGCTGGATTCTGTGTTGATGCAAATACATTTAGCTGTAAATGATACCCATTGCATAACAGAATTTTCTCAGGGCAGCTGTGCTGTACAGAGGGGAACGCTGAGAAATCCAACCTGAAGTGCAGGCAGGCAAAGCCTGTTTTTGTGGGAAACATCAAGAATAATGAGCAATTTCCAATCTGCATACACCCAGGTGGATTAAGGTCTTTTAAGAATAGAGAGAAAAGTGATATTCAAATACCTCTTTTTCTCCCCTTCCTTTATATTATTTAATTACCTGGTAATAAATTAGTAAAGGTAGGAGACTTTGTTTACACACCTGAAGTCCAGGAGGATGGCAATTCCCAGAGCTACATTCTACCTGAAATGTTCAAGGACATGCAGCTGACACAGTGGGCCTCTGACTGTAAGACAGACAGCTCCAGGCACAAAGCTGCTGTATAAAACTGTCTACATCTACCTAAATTAGAACTGACAACCAGCCCTGGTTTTATAATGCTGAGTTCTCAACTTTTGGACACCAAAACCTATCCAGAAAAGGAAACAGAGTACATTAGATTTATAATTTTTTTTTTCATTTTGGGCATTGTTTCTTCTATTTCTTCTCCTCTTTCTTTTTTTTTCCCACCCTCATTTTAAAATACAGCATTTGATACAGCATATTTTTTGCTCCATGGTTGGTTTTGGCTTGTTTGTTTTTTTGTTTTTTTGTTTTTTTTTGTTTTTTTTTTTTTTTTTTTTTTTTTTTTTTTTTTTTGTTTTGTTTTTTTTTTGTGTGGTAGAAAACCCCTTTAAAGTTAAGAATTCAATTCTAAAAAAATACAACTGAAAATTTATCTTGATCACACCCGAATATGCTACAGTGTTTTTACTAAAAATAGAGGTTGTTAAGGATAGGAGGTAAATTTCACAGTAAACCACTGAATTAAATGGGAACAGAAATTTAATAACAAACCTCTGCATTAAATGGAACCAGCAGGTAAAACAGGGGGCTTGAAGAGAGATTCCTGTAGCTGCTTTGCAGACTTTGCTGAATTATCACTCCTATAATGAGTTCAAGAAGATTAATGTTTCAAAAATAGCTACTAATTTCAGGTGTCAGATTTCAACCTTCTCCAAAAAGTGAATAATTTTGAGGCTCTGTCTAGTCATAACTCCCCATAAATTAGCTGTCTGGGGATTCTAAAAATGAGGAATTACAGACAACTGATTTTATCTGTTTCACACTTATGCCAGAGGCCTTTTGGTTGAATTTTCAAACTAACACTTATTTTTAAGAAAAAATATTACATGATAATTCAATAAATATCTGTTTATTAAAAATTGCCATGAAATTTGGTAGAAATAAGAACGCGGACTGAAGAGCCTGGCTTTATGTTTGTGTACACAAATTCCACTCCTAAAACTTTTAAAAATCAACAGAGTTGCTAGCTAACCTCAATAGCTGGAAACTGATCTTACAGCTAATTTTATTATTTTTTATTATTTTTATTTTATTTTATTATTATTATTATTATTATTATTATTATTATTATTATTATTATTAGGCTTTTTGAGGAGGCAAACATTTCTGCTTATGCAAATGTCTTCCTTATTTGCTTTGGAAAAACAATGAAATAACGAACCTGACGAAGACTGCTCACAATTTCTCTCAGTTTTTGGTGGCAACAGCTCTGTCACAGCTGTTTGCTTTTCAGGTCTGCATTACTACAGCTTTGTTTATAAACTGAGCAAAAGATTCCAGGTGAAGTCTTGCATTACTCTTTGTTCTGCAACATGTTTTGTTAGTGAGCCCTGAGTAGTATCTAAAATAGTGTAAATCATCAGTTTTTAATCTGGCAGGAAGTAGATTGTGGCCCATTAAACTTTCGTAATTAAATTTCCCCTGCACTCCCCCATAGAACCATTATCTGAGTTTTCTAATTAACACAAGAGAAGGGAGTCAATTCAGAGTGATGGGATCTATAGCCATCCCCTTTCATTTTAATGGCCTTTAATAAACTTTTATTACTATTGATATTGATAATTATAATACACCCTTTCCTTTGCAATGTGATTCTAAGGGCCTTGTCAAAAATTGAAAAATTCTTCCTCCAAGTTGGAGCACAGCAAATGACTGTGTCCTCAAACACCCAGAATCTGGAGCCAACAACACCAGGGAGGAAAAAAAAGACCAAGCGTGGGCAGGACCAGAGCAAATGTCCTCTCTCACACGAATTCCAGCAGGTTATCCTCGGTCCTGCTCTGCCACAGCCCTCTGCTCTCACAGCAGAGCCTCCCCCAAAACAGGCTGACACAAAAGCTGAATCATGAGGTGGTTTCATGACAGGTAAACACAAAGAATTATGCAGAGTTCATTTAACTTCTTTTACTTCCAACCTTACAGAGGTCAGATACTAGAGAGGAGGATTAGCTGTCATGACACCTAGTCATTCCTTAGACTTCTCCTTGTTGCCTTTTGTACTAACTAAACATTTTTACATGGAGCTTTTATTGGCATGTCAACACTCCTGGCCTCACCACAGCCTCAGTGTGTCTCATATCTCAGTGATCCTCTTCCAGGTGAGCAATTAGGTTCCCATCAGCACGGCACTGACAGAGGCTTCGCCGATCCAATGAGAGGCAAGCCAGAGCAGAAGGACCTCCATTCTGCAGGACTTGGAAGGGTAAAGGCACCCTGCCTCCCAAACCAGGGGTTACCTGTACAGCCGAACCAGCCCCTGCGTGCACCTTCCTTGGTGCCACCAGCCGAGGTCCTCAGGACATGAGGTCAGGCGTGGGCTCTGCTTGCCAGCTGCACCTCAACATCACAAAGCAGCTCTGTCTCAGGGCTCTGGGTGCACATGGGTGCTGATGGTCTCCCCTAAAGTCCACAGGCTTTCTTTGAGCCTAAAACTCTATGTGTGGAAAGAATCCTTCATGGGAACCCCTCTTCTTACCCTCTACTGCCCTCAGGCATGCGCACAGCTCCGCCCAGGTGAGCATGGCTAAAACTGCTCCTACAATGCCAACTGTGTGGGTGTCCCCTGGCCTCTGCACTTCCTCTGGGGGTCTCCAGGACTAGGAAATTTGGTCTGTGGGAGTTGGACAATCCCAGCAGGGTGTCTGGCTCTGCTGCCCAGCCTTTCCAGCAGTTCCACTGGGCACGTAAAGAAGCCTTTCCTTCCAGCAGAGCACCGACATCCTCCCTGGAGAAACGCCTCGTGCCCAGCTACACTTCTCCTCATCCTGGTCTCCACACACAGATCAACAGTGCAACATCAGTACTGGGTGTTCTGGATCTTGGGGGTCTACTTTATGACTCCTCAAAGGTGACTTTAGGGAAATGTTTGAAGTTGGATTTAGAAGTTTTAGTTGTGGCCATTTTCAGTACTACTTTTTATTGCAGGTTATGATCACTGAGATAATTAATTTTAAAAACAACAAGTTGCTTATATAACTATAGGCATCAAATGCAGAAAAACTGCTGGGAAAACTCTTGAAAAATTATTTTAAATTGAGAGTAAGAATTTTTATTCCCAAATACAAACAGTAAAATTGTGATTTTAAAACCTGTAATTCAAACAGATCAACTCACAAGTGAACCATATTGCTTTATAGAAGAGTTGCTCTATAAATAGCAGAGTCATTGCTTACTACCTTCAGAAGACTTGGCAGTTCAAAGAATTGTAAAATGTGAAGAATGTATTTTCTATAAGTATGAGGAAAAAAAATCTTCAATTAATAACAACACTCAGCAATATCTGATGGGGTCCTAAATCTGGATTTGGTAAAAAGCCATTAAATTGAATTAGAGAACTTATTAAAAAGCCAACGTTTGTTTCTGTTGTTTGAACTACTGATGAGCTAAGAATCAGCATTTAAGCTCAAGTTGTCCAGAAGCAACCAGAAAGGTGTCTGTAGTGACTTCAAAATATTAGTGTGATGTTTGTGAGCAAACTTTGCATGTCCCCTCCCCAGGACTAAACAATCCTATTTCTGAAGTTCAGTGTTAGGCAGGAGGTATGAACTGAGTAAGTAGGAAAGAAAAGGCTTCAAGAATAAGGTATGCAAAAAAATTTGGCATATGTTGCTGAAGTGATTATGAGGTCTGTGTGAAAGCAGTAGTAGGTAAATTTTGGCTGGCACAGCACATACATACACAAGAGAAAAAACTCAGCCAACAGTGTGATCACAGGACAGGAACCAGCTGCCCGGATTTTGCCTCCTCAAAAACTAATAAGGAAAAGCATGGGGAGAGCTCCTCTGTGACTCACAGTATTAGGGATAGAACAAAGCACGGCTGAATGGTTGGCAAACGTTTGTGTCTGTGAGCAAAATCTGTATGAAACTCCTCTCAATATGCATTGAGACATCTTTACCACCACCCTTTGAAATTATTTTGGCCCTTACTGTGGTCAGGTCATGAGTGGGAAATCATGTCTGCAGAGGTGCTTTGCAGAGAACCCATCCAGGAGAAAAGAGATGTGGTAATCCTGGGAATGTTTGGGTTTGGAGAGATGTGATTTTAAATCAGCAGTATCATATTTCCTTCTGTGTTTGTTTCTATTTTGTCATTCATCAAATTTTAAATGAAACAGAGATTTTAATAAAGATGTACAAATTCTACCATAAAAGTTTACATACTGAAACAGGTTAATGATATAATCTTTCTTGAAAATATCTTCCAAGAATTGCCAGAAAGGAATATTTCAGAAGTAGGGTATCTGCCAAATTGGCACATACTCACAAATGAACTTAAACTTGCTTTTGTGACCTTGTCTGCTGATCATCTCATGTCTTAATTATGAAGGTGCAAAGTCCTCCTAAATTCTGTACACAGCAACTTTAATTTTATCATTTTTCAAAAGTGATTAAACTCATCCTTCACTATTAGTCAGCTGTTTTTTTTTTTCCTATGCATCCTGCATCTCTGAGTTTCAAAAATGAAATAAAAAAATGAGAAAACTGGAACTAGGATTTCCTGAAAATTATGAATATTGGCCATATTTTTCACACAGTCTAGATGCAGAAATTGTCTTGGATGGTAGCAATGTATGAATTTGCATCCTTGTTTCTATTGCTCTGTTTCAGGCAGTGATGGTTTTGAGAAATGCAAAATCCAGCCTTGCAGAATGTTGTGTTAGAAAAGATTAATTAAAAAATGTTCACCTGTTCATTCACATGTCATATGATGTAACATATATATTAATTTGGGAATTAATTTATGGTACATATTATTGGCACATGGACATATATATTTGCATATTTACACAAAAAATTATTTATTAAATTTTTTTTTTTGCTATAGTTGCACAGGGAATTTTGCATGAAGTATGTGTGTGTGTGTGTGTGTATATATATATAAACAACAAATATATATATATATATATATATATATATATATATATATATATATATATATATATATATATATATAAAGAAAAAGTGAAAATCAGAGAAGAAAATAAAATTCCAGCATCCTAGGGTGTAGAAATGATCAGAGGGGTATCTTTGGCAGTAAGGACAGCACTATGATAGTCCATTGTTGTGAACAGATAACTGTCCTTAAGCAGCAGCAAGGACAATATCTCCAGGTCACTCTAATTTCTTTGCAGGCTTTTCAAAACACTGCTTTATTTCACCACTAATAGATGGACATTTTTCCTACCTCCAACGAATCTCTTCCCTGATTCTCTGTCACTTCCTAATTTGCTCTGTTCTTTGCACTAAAGAAGTGAAAAAGCTCTGCATGATAAAACTCCAATAACAGACATAAAATTTCATTATGTATTTCCCATTTTTTAAAAAACTTATTTTTTTCCTGTGAATATTTATAAAGATAGATGGTAATCAGGTTCCCATTAATAGACTGCTTGACTTTAATCAGTATGTAAAATAATTTCCTGATAAGAATTTAGGCCAAGTCAGGAAGAACACTCCAAGCAAAGAAACATCTGTGATAAAAGCATCAAGCAGACTTTCTAACCATGTAGTAAGTTCAAGGTCTCTGATAAGCCACCTGGCTATCCCTACACACTCTGATAACCCCAAGCTGGTAGTACAATGTTCAGCCAGGGAAGGTCTTGTTGCTGGGCACTGAGCTGATAGGCTTATGGCTATCCCTGCTACAAGACAGAAGAATATTGGAATATCACAAAGGCAAAGCAAGCCATGAGCATGGGCATCTTAAGAAGGAAAGCAACCAAAAACCTTTATTTTTCCTCACAGCATATTATTGTGCTGTAAGAATGCACCCAGCGTGTTATCTACATGTCCAAGCACAGCTGTCCTTGATGTTCAGGGTCTCTTTTTCAAAAATCCAGGTCTATTGGATAGGATCAGTAATCTCATAAAAATTTCCTGGGTTTATCTATGCATTGTGGCTCCTGGTCCCAACCTGTTCATTGTTAAGACTAACTTATTTCCGTCATTCTTCCTTTGTATGTGAAACTTTTTCTCTCTCTACTCTTAATGCTCCTGTTTCCAGGCACGAACAATGACTTCCAATAACTTCTGCAGATGAGCCAGATTATTGCCTGGTTTCTGGATGCAACTGTTGCCCTCTTCTCCTCTGGGCTTGCTTGGGCTTGGGAGTAGCCTGGCAGGACTTATTTGGGGTCTCCCTGCCACTCATTGTCTCTCCGTGCTCCTTTGTGTGTGTGCAGGATTTTTATCACATAAAATGCATTTTACTTTCAGCTTCTAACAAAAGGTGCTTTATTCTCAATGCTACACAAGTTTTGGGAGTCACCCTGCAGTGAGCTGACTAGGATAAGAAGGGTCCCTCCTTAATGTGTTTTAGTCCTGTTCCCCTGTTGAGGTGGAGATTTCCATCATGTAAATAGGAATATTCCAGAAATGCAATGGCCACTTTCATTAACAGCAGTCAAATGAAAAAGAATCTATTCTATGATGTGATGGTAACACAGCACAAAGTAAAGAACAGACAGGTAACAGATCTGGAAAGTTTCTTCAGAATTTGGCTCCCAATAGTGTGTTGCACTAGATGTGGGTTATTAATGAATCTGCAACTTTTTTCTATCTGTCTGCTTTTAGACCTTTCAAATCTCACTTAAAATGGTGTTCTCCTAGCACCATGAATTATTAGAAAGGAAGAACTGAATAATGAAAGCAGCATTCCCTTTCTGTTCAGGCTTTTTACCCCTGCAGATAACTTTGTGCACAGTCAGTTTTACTGTTTTCTCATGACCAGTCCATATTCCAATGTAACAATGAGTTGTGGTTGAAATGGGAATTCAGAGGAACCAGTACAGAATTTTGAATACTGCTATTGCATTGCAAATACTCTCCATGGGAAATTCTGGTCTGTCTGCTTCAAGTGTTATTATGGCATACCAGCACATTTTGATCATCCTGGACTCTTTCTTTTCCTCAAATACGAAAAGAGAATAGGAAAACATTTTATAAAACTGGAACATAACTCAAAAGCATTAGTAGGTTTATCCAGGGAGAGGTATGGATTTTGATTTATTTTATGTAACCAGAATACAATTCTACTGGGGAAATTATTCTCCTAATTTCATCTACCTATCTTCTAAATATTTTATTTCAATGTTGCTTTGTTATTTGAATTTTTCAGTCTCACTGAGACTGTTTCAGTCTCACTGGAAACTTTGGAATTTGAGATCTTGGGTGTTAAAGCCAGCCATGGATCCCCAAAATAACTTAACACTGAAGAGACACTGTGATTTTCAAGTTTCAGATTATTTGAATTTTGGAATGACAATTTAGTAATGACTAAAGGACATTGTGGACAACACAGGTTTTGTGCAGGTTAGGATATTTTAGAAATTTATTAAATCTGGCTTGGACAGCAGTGAACACAATGAATGGAGGGAAATATGCCTCAGAGCAAAAATATTATAGAGACAGTAACAAATTTAAGGCATTTTGGAAGTGGGGTGGGAGGAGGGATGTGAGCATAAAAAAAGAAAAAATAAAAAAGTGTAACTTTTCAAAGAGACTAACGCACATTTTCTTGGTTTAGAGGGAAAAAATAAGAAAGGAAAGAAAAGTAATCTCAATGAGAACTGATTGACAATATGCATCTGACTGACCTCTGTATTCTTACGAATACAGTTAGTTCATCTGGAGTGAATTCAGTTGATCTAGGTACAATTTTTGATATCACGGTACATTTTACTTCTTCTAAAAAACTGAGACCATAGCTTGTTTTGGCTGAGAAACAATTTCCAAACTGGATGCAGTTGCCTATGAAGTCTGGCATGGAGCCATGTCCCACCTTTGGGAAGGACATCTTTCACAGCCCTGCTTCCTCATAACTTCATTGCCATTGAAAGGTAATGACAAGTGCTGTGAAATGTCCAGTATAAACAGCAGTATTCCTCCTCAGTCAGCCCATTCCATGGACTGTGTGGCTCCCTTCAGAACTCCCCATTGACTGTAATGAGGATTTAGCTTAAGAAAAATTAAAATTCTGTATAATATGATCACTTTCCAATGATGAGAATTTTTTCTTTTTTTCTTTTCTTTTTTTTTTTTTTGTGAAGGAATAGTAAAAAAATCCATAGACATTAATTGTAGAAGTTAATTCTGGATTCCACTTCTGCATTATTTGTGACAATTTTCTTCACTCCCTCCTGTCATTACATATTATTCTCTCTATTATTGAAGTTTCAAGAAAACAGTTGTACATATGGGATGAAACACCATGAAGAGTGTATTATGTTCTTTTAGGGTTAAATTTATAGTGGAAAGCAAATGACAGTTGAATTTGAAAAAAAATTTGATTGATTTTCATACAGAATTTCCATGGAGAGTAAATTTTAGCTAAGATGTAGCTAGGCTATTTTTACAGAATTTCTAATTTGAGGGCTGCACGTCACTGTGGTTTGCAACAGGAATTCAGGATTGCAGTAATACTGTTTTGATTATGAAAACAAAGTTTTAGTTTGACCTTGAATAGTGTTGTATTGGATAGGATAAAGAACTTCCCTATTTTTGTGGATTTAAAGACATATAGACATTTTTGGATCTGGATGTGAACAGATAAACACCCATCTCAAAAAAGCAGAGTCAGAAATAAATAATTTATAATGGACCAAGAGGGATGCAACTTTGATGAGAAATAGATGTCCTTCAGCTTCTAATTAGTAACAAAGAAAAAATGCTGGTAACAACATGTGGGTAAACGTAGTTCACATTTTAAATCCTTTTACAGAATTATTGACTATTTATTACTGGGCTTCTCTTCAATCATTGGTATTCCTGTACCACAAGAACCACTCGTGGCTATGAGGAAGCTACAACCAATGCAGCATTGAAGCCATAACTCATTCAGGCGTTAACTACATTAAATAGTTTTGGTAGTTCTGGGACCTGCTCTTCACTAACTAAGAGGAAAATTAGATCTACAATCACAGGATTGCTGTCAGAAAAAGGAAATTAAATCTGCAGAAAAGCTAGAAGAATGAGCATAAGAAATGCATCAAAAAGAGAACCTTGGCAGACTCAGAAATTTTATGCTTTTTTTATTATGGGAAACTTCTCTCATCCATATTTGTCTTTTACAAAGGATTATGAATTGAGGACTACAAGTCCATAAAATTTATATTTCGTCATCTGGTTTGATTGGTGAAATTGTGTGATGGAGAAGGATTCTGAGATCACATTAGCCAGGAAAGAGTAATGCACTACACACACTGAAGAACAATACATGTTCTTATCTACTCAGGCAGGCAATCAATTCTCTAGTGCATATATCAATACAGGCTGGGAGTCCACTATTGGCAGGTCCTGGGCATGAGGTCCTGATACCAGCTTTACCAGCAATGATTGCCACAGATGAATTCACTGCAGGTTAAGCAAATAAGCAAACAAACAAGCAAGCAAACAAACATGGATAAAAAAGGGCCACAACTGATTAATTCTCTATCACACTGAATTTATTTCCATAATATGATAATACAAAAGCTCCTCTCAAACTCGCAAGTGCAGGCAGTGAATGATCTGCTTTTGAATTGTAAGGTAAGGAAATGTATTATTTTTAAATATTTGGCACTTTGAAATGTCTTTTAATATTAGGGATGTGATCTGCAAACTGGGAGGTCCCGAACCTCTTCAAGACCAAACATTCAGGTAAGATTTCCAATCTTGTTGTCATTTTATGGACTTTAGTGCCAAAGAAATCATCAGAACTCATGGGAGGAGCTCCAATTCTCCTTCTGCTTGACCAGAAACACAGAAAGTTCTTGGATACTTAAATGAGACATCCAACTAAGAGACAGCCCAGAAAGCACCTACTACCTCATAATTGTTCTGCCATCCTAGATTTGGAGACATATCCATTCATTCAATTATCTGAAATTATTACAGTATGACTGGTGATTTTAGATTATTTTAGATAGTACTACCACAGTTTTTATTTAGTTAACACTTTAAACATTTCAGTTACAACTGTTCTGCACAGGATGAGATAGTTAGGAGGCTAACACAATGAAGTAAGGTAGAGAAACACAGGTCTGGTGTGCCAGGAAAGAGGCCTTAAGGAATTGGGAACACAAGAAGCTGTGAGGATGATGCAAGCATGAGATGATAAGAGATGGGGCCCAGGATTGTCACTGGAGTCCCCAAGGCTATGAGCAGCTCTTTTGTCACCAACCATCAGCGACAGAGATACTGCCCTAGAACTGTCCTGAATGTGTTTTGGCGTAGCAAAGAGAAAGAAAAAGTATCCAACATAAATAAAATACACTGTATTTAGTAAAGCCATATGTAACATAGAGTTTCAGCTCAAGGTGTTAAAGCAAAATAGCAAACATTTAAACATGGTCCCAAGGGGATCCTCAAGTGAGGAAGAAGAAACTACCAATATAACTCCCTTCTCCTTCCCAGAAGGACCTGTGAGGCTGGTCACTCCCGGCAGCCACACACACACCAGGCTGCAGCCACTGACCCTGGGACCCCAAGGAGCAGTGGGAGGGTGAGCACAGCACTGGGCAAATGAGGAAAACCTAGGAAATGTGGACAACTATTTTACATTATTATTATTATTATTATTATTATTATTATTATTATTATTATTATTATTATTTAAATTATTTTTTCCATTTAGTAGTCTTCCTTCCTTCCTTCCTTCCTTCCTTCCTTCCTTCCTTCCTTCCTTCCTTCCTTCCTTCCTTCCTTCCTTCCTTCCTTCCTTCCTTCCTTCCTTCCTTCCTTCCTTCCTTCCTTCCTTCCTTCCTTCCTTCCCTCTCTCTCTGTTTTGCCCTCTGCTTTTTTCTCTCCCCTTTCTGTAAGAACTGAACCAATACAATAACAACAATTGTTTGATCAGCCTGCCAGGATTTCCGTTGTGCTCACAATAAATCTTTGGCTTTACACTTCCTTTCTCCCCACGGCAAGAATATGTTGTTACGAACATCCCGATATGCGGCAGGCTCTGGACTACACTCATAGCCAGCCTGAGAAGCCTTGGCCCGGGAAGAAGCCCGGCTCCTCGGTGCCTGGGAAAGCTCCAGTGCTGGGACTGAGGCACCGGAGGGCTGAGAGCCCCCGGGGCGGGAGCGGGGCTGGAGCGTGAACTGCCCGGAGCCTCCGGGGAACGCGGGTCTGGCTGGAGGTGCTGACATCGCTCCCCAGGCAATTTTTGACCTGAAGTACAAAAGAGGGGAGAGCATGTGTCACGTTTTCCCTGAGCCCTCAGCCTCACCCTTATTGATGGGAAGGTCAGGCAGGTTTAGTAACAGCCATTCATTCACAGGCATGGTCAGCCTGTCTACATGGAAAAACTCCGACACTGATTTCATCAAACCAGTGGAAACAACCAGCTCAGAAATCTTTCCTTTTCAGCAGAGGTTTGCTTTGGCTTATTTTTCCTTTAGTTTGGAAGATGGTCAAAAGAAGACAGGACACCAGGTCTACTTTGCTGTGTATCATGGACAATCCTTTCTCAACCCAGATTTTCTGGATTTGTGTTTCTGTTCAGCACATGATTTTGCTGTGTTTGTAAAAGAGAAGATGGCGGAACGTCAGCTCTGTTTTTCCCCATAGCCTCCTTTACTCATTTTCCAAAGCTTAGTAGCCTGCTGGGGAGAAATTCAGCTTATTTGTTGCTGCCTAAGAGTTTATAAAGCTCTCTGGTTTGGCCTTCACCTCTCATATCATAACCACTTGAGTGCAGCACAAAGACTGTATTAATAGCCCTCTTGGTGAGCTTCTGTCTGATGTGGGACTCCAAGATCTCCCAATTACTGCCCAGGAGTTTGCAGCCCACCATCATAGCAGGGAAGGCAAGCAGCAGCCCTGTGAGCATACAGACAAGGCTTTTGCATTCCCATGAACACAAACACAAGGATTTTGTATTGCAAGTGAGGGTGTTTACACAGCACAGTGTGCCTGGGTGGGCCAGGGAGGGAGGAAAGCTGTTCAGATCTAACAGAGGGTTAATACCAGAAACCAGAATTAAAGCAAAGCAATAACAGAAATGTTTTATTTCCATCCTCTGGGAGATTTCTTTTTTGATAACTCTAAACTGACATAGTTATTACACAGCACACCATATCTTAATACATATTAGAACTACATGCTGGGGGTTGAAAACCAGCAAGAAAAAAACCCATGCAAGAACGAGTCAGAAATAAACAATTTCAAGTCATAAAATACAAATTAGCTCAGAGGCTTAGTCTGAGAATAAATTTTCTCAGGAAAGGTTATTTTTCCTGATGTATAAGGGATTTACAAGAAACCCGCAGCTTGCCATTGGAGAAATGAAGCTTCTTAGGGCTTTACATTGTTTTGCCACCACTTTCATAATACTTCTTCATGTTTTTAAGGGGGAAAAATGTACAGCGAGGTGGAACGGTTATTGACCAGATTGATCATGGGAGCAGATCTGCCGGTGGTAACCTTGTTTAATGATATGTTGCTGGGCTCAGCACCTTGCTGAGGCTGTGATTCTTCACCGGCTGGGCCCGCATGATGGATCACGGTAGGAGGCTGATGGTGCAATCACTCACTGGCAGCCACTGACACCTGCACCAGCCTGACACCCGTCCCCTCTGGATGTATCAGCCAGCCTGCTCAGCCTACTGGGAGACACGACTGTTCCACCAAACAGCGAACAAAAGTTCTTTATCTACCTTGCAACTTCCCCTGTAGGACGCTGCCTTCTTTTTTTCCCTTCCTTTGTATTCCAGCTCCATCTTCAATTTTTTCTCTCACTTCTTTGCTTCTGGTTTAGGAGCATTCTAGTAGTCCACGGCTGACTTAGGAAAAACAAAACTAAGCTGCCACTAAATCTATAATGGTAAGAAAAAAAAAAAAAAGGGGGGGACAGGGAGGGAAGGACTGCATGACAAAAGTATGAAAGCAGTATTTTCTCACTGAAAATATCTTACCTGTTTGTGAATATTCTGTTAGAAAGGAAATTGCTGTCTCTGAGTATGGTGGAACTTACATTCTTTGTGCAACATTGTATTAAAGAGAAAATCCTTACTTAGTCCTACTTATTCTGGATACTGAACATAACAGATTCCCAGTAAAAATTAAGAGCAGGAAAATGAGGAACTACTCTTTTGTAGATGGTTCCTTTCCTCTCTTCTCCTCAAGACAAATCTGAAAGCTAATTTATGCAACACTATTTCAGATTCAATTCTTTAATATCACAAATACATGCCCAAGTCAGCTTCGTCTAAAAGCAGTTACATATGGATATACATACTCATGGGCACTATCTGTACTGTACACCAGCCAAGATCCACTCTCAGCTCATTGGCTGGGATTTTTAATAATTTGCCCCTTTTATAATACAAATTGCATGTAATGATATACAACCACTTAAAGGGAAACATTTTAAAATATATCTAGCCTGTGAAATAATGATTTCAATTGATTTTGTCTTCTAGTCCCCTTTCTTGCAGGGTTGATGAACTTTTTTTGGGGAAAAAAAACTTTATTAGTATGACAGCCCATTATAATGATAAAAAAGTAATTATCTAGACAGGGAGGCTTTAGCACACAGTTTCCCAATTTCTAATTTTGTATAAAGACCTCTTCATTAGTTCACAGCACAAATCTGTGCAGCTTCTTAGAAAAAGAATGGGAACACCACTTCAGCTACCATGTTTCTTAATTGCACATAGACCAGTCCTACAAATTGCACACATCTGTCTTTTCAAGTCACTGTAAATTCAAATATTTATGGTCTCGTGCTAGCAGGGCCTGCACAGCCATGGCAGGGGCCAGATGGAGCAGCATGGTAGTGCAGAACCCAGGCTGCTCACCAGAACAATATGGATGGCCACCCCCGTTGCCACTCCCCTTTTTCCCCTTTCTTATTCTAAGTAAAAAACCTACATTACAGATTTGCTCAGTTCCTTTTGCTCTTTAACTCGAGCAGCGGTTCAGCTGCACCCTGAATCCTTGTGAAACCACGTGCTGTCTCTGCCAGCCCTGCTCTACAAGTGCCCTGCACAAGGAAAAGTTAGAGAGTTACTTTCTGAGGCTCCGAATAACATCCTCTCTGAGCCTTGTAGTCATTAAACTGTTCTTTGAAAACACTTGGACTACCCTGACTTATTTCCCCAAATCAAAATTCCATATAGTGTAGGGGTAGGGGATGTGGGAGGGAAGGCCGTATCTACACATCTGCTCAAGTGAGCATTGTTCTGGTCCCTCTGAGCCAGCAACTGTGAAAAACCAGAAAATCAGAACCAGTCATCTTAGTTTTCTCTAAAATACAACCTCCCCAAACAATTCTATCATTGGCCTTTAGGAAGATATCAGAAAATTTAAAAAAATAAATAAATCTTCCCCTAGTAAACTTAGCTGCTTTCATAGTTGCACACATAGGCCCCCACAAGTACACACGCACACAGAGCATAGCTAGGCACCATTTAATTGATAACCACGCTCCCAGTTCCTTCCCCTCCTTTTGGGATAGCAGTCGCCGTATGCAGCTGCTAAGACAATGAAAATGCTTTCCCAGCTGCAGCATCTGGCTCTTTGGCAGACTCATTTAGTAGTTGTGTTGGCAGCTTTGAATTTGCCTCTGGGTCTATCATATGTTTATAAAGGCAATGGACTGTCAGCCTACACTCGCGTGTGTGCCTGCGTGTCTGTCTGTGTTTCTCGTCCCTGTTTACTGCTGCTTTTTGCCTGTGTTTGTTCACAGAAAATAAGCATTAAACACAGAGAAAAACACAAAATGACCCTCTCATCTTTTACCTAGGCATACAACTCTACTTCTTCAACTCTTGCCATCCCCCTTTCAATACACATCCGTTTCATTTGCAACGAAGATAATTCGTCAGACAAATTCCCTGTGTCTTACAAGGAAACTGCACCTTTTTATGTGTGCACATACAAATAATTTCTTTGTGACTAAGACCCTTAATGCAGTGATATCATAATAAACGGAAGGGGACATTTTTCATGTTGCAATAATAAATGAGGTGTTAAAGGAATATCCTGATACGTGAGCATTTTATACCTACTGCTTGTTGCTTGGTGGCAGCTGTAAAGCAGGGCTCACTGAATTAGCTATGATGTACTACTCCAGGGTGATGTTAATTATTCTACAGTGGTAAGCATTTTTTAAGTAGCTGCTTCACATTTTTACATGTTTAGGTATAGCACACTTGCAAAGGCAGGGTTTAAATCACAGTTAAGCATTGCACCTGAAGCAAATGTTTAATTGGAATATATTCTAAAATGCTGCAAGACAGGTGAGGTCCAGGAGAAGAACTGAAGTTTGGGATGATCTTAATCTTCATATAAAAAAAAAAAACAGCAAAACTCATTTGCGCAAGCACGATGTACACAAATCACATCTGTACACAAATATATACACTAATATATGGACAAGTAGGCTGAAACTTTTGTTTCCCATTGAATAGACCTCAGATGTAAAGTAAAAAAGACTCCTTTCTCAGCTAAATTTCTTGTTAAATAAAAGTGATCTTTCTAAAATTGAAAGGGTGTAAAAGTGGGTAGACACTTGCTGGTGTTGCAGTCAATAAAACTACCTGCAAATTATTTAAATGCACACGCTGTAGCACAGGAGAGTCTAAAATGAGTGCTGATGAATTTAACCTTCTAATTTGTTATCAGCATTGCAAAAAAAAAACCCAACAGAAAAACCAACCCACAGAAAAACTATACAAGGATTACTTTTAAAGCAATTTGTAGTAAAAAGATTTTTTCACAATTTCCTTTATTGATGTAGAATACACAGCCTCCTTGCTTCCCTATTTCAAGGCAGTTTTGTCCGGAGAAATTAAATGGGGGATGGGGGGAGTTTACAGGATGATAAATTAGGACTCATCAATTAGTATCTGAGAGTGGCCCCTTCCAGCAAATAATCACTCTAAATATGGATGTGAACTCAAATATCACTTTTTAAAAGTGTCATTCCATATTATTTAAATTTGTTAATACTTTAAATCACAACAAAGCTCTGTTTCCCCCCTCAGAATCACTTGCAATAATATTTATATGCTCATTTTGATTAAGTTTGTAAACATCCATAGAAATCTTCAGGGATCACGGAGAAGTCCCAATGAAAGAAATTTTACATTTTAAAACTTGAGACCTTTTATGCAAATTATTTTGCCTTCGGCCATTTCAGGAAGAAATGAAGGAACTGGAGGATATTACAGTTTTACATAACACTGGTGAGATTGTTGTCGTCTTTGATCGCACATCAATTAGTCAAGAACTTGAATGATCATAGGCGAAGAAACCTAAACTCTTCTCCCCAGCTGAACAAAAATGTGTCAAAGATTCTAACTGCATAAATTATTACATTCTATCCTACAGCAATAATAGCCCCTTTAGGTAGACTTTCTGGTCACCTGTATCCTGGGAGTTGAATTTTATTATGTTTTGGTTTTGCATATAACAACCTACTTTATGTATATTTTATTCTATTCTTCTGACCAGTAACACTGAGATCAGATTAATCTGAAAAGAGCAGCACTGCAGGGAAAGTGTGGGCCCTCTGTCAGCTCCTTCTGATGAATAAATGAGTTGAAAGATCAGAAAAAGTCTTTGAGTACACTGCCCACCAAGGAAGTTTTCAAATAAAACAAAGAAACAAACTTTGTGAAAACCTGAAAGCCATTTCATTATTGTGATCTTACCCACGTGAGCAGTATCTGTCCTTCTTTCCTCTGCCCCTCGGTTTTGGACCAGTAAGACTAAAAGCCACATTTACCTTTTCAGGAATACAATCTCTACATTGTGAGCACAGAAGTGAAATTTCTGACCAGCGCTGAAGTGGCAATCCCAGCAAAGTTTTCCCTGATCCCTACAGGTAGTATGGAAGGGAGCCAGAGCGACAGGGCCCCATCTGAGCGTGCCCAGCTCCCCGGTCTGCACAAACCCACTCTATCAATCACGGCAGGATAATGCATAGTGGCTGCGCCTGTGACAAGGAATGATGGAGTGCTGAGCACAGGCCCAGCTTCGCCTGTCGCTTTGTGCATTTGTATTTCTCCAGGGCCACTTTGAGAATTTGCAGAACTTGGCGGGGGGTGGGGGGGTGGGGGGGGTGTTGGGGTTGGGGGGAGGAGGTAAATTGTGGTGCGTTTTAAAAAATATCTTAATTTGCTTTGATCATCAAACAGCAATGCGAGACCAGACACGGAACAGAACTGCAGGACACTGTGATCCCAAATTCCATCAAGGCAACATAGCTATACAAGATGTAATTTGATTAAGGGGCAGCCAATTTAATCTGGGTACTGCATGCAAAAGCTGCAAGTTTTTGCTGCCCATTTCTTCTCCGTTATACTCAAGAATAAGCATCAGAATTTTACTTTATCATAACAACAAGAAAGGGAAAAAGCCAGCACTGAGTACACTCAGCATTCTTAGAGCCATAAAACATTGAAAATTAAAAGACAAGTCATTGCATAACTTTCTCCAAAGGTGTCCTTTACACTGATAATTTTACAAAAGAGGCGCCTGCTTATAATTATTTTTGATCAAAAAAAGCTTTAAGTAAATGCACTTAAAAGATTATTAAACTAATTCTCCACTTTAAAAATACACATATGCAAGGAATGTTGTTTCGTCTAAAGGAAATGCTCTCTGCGAAGGATGCACTGTGTTTGATTTTATAAAAAATATGTAACATTTAATAATATAAGCAGATCATATCAACCAAGAGGTTTTTAAACTCAAATTGAATATACACTACAGGTATTTATTATAAAGCTGTGGAAAACTGTTAATTAGCATAGTTAAAAACAAATTAAACAAGAGACATCATAAAGACACCCATGCAAATTTCAAGTGAAAATCGTGTCAGCCTCCAAAATAATAGGAATGTTTTAATCCCTCTGAAGACAGACAGACAAAGATGAAATCCATTTTCCTTTTGTGACAGTTCATTTTTTAAAGTCTCAATATTGTTACACGTACAGGATGAAAAACTGTATTAAGAAGGGGGTACTGCAGAATACAATCTTTTATTCTCTTAACATGCTTTTGACAGCCAAGATAAAATGCTCAAACAAATCCTTTTCTGAATAAGTTTTTGGAAAGGAAAAAATACGTTTTGCTTCTAAGAAGCCCTGTGGTTTTGGGAGCCGGCTACATGAGCAGCGACGCCCTTTTTTTAGCTGGGCTTTCTTACGACCAGACAGACACTGTCACCTCGTGCGCAGCTTCTCGTGGGTTTTTAAAGCCACAAAGTGGCTGGCGGGCAGGCGCTTTAGTTTCGGTGCCGGCCGGAGCACGGGGACTGCTTTTACTGAAGGGCAGAACTTGGGGCCAGAAGCCCGAGCGGGTGAGCCGCGCCAGACCCTCGCTGCCGGGTTTGCCGGGGATGCCCGGCCGGCATAGCTGTTCTCAGCTGAATCCTGAAAGTAAACACGGGAAAGCAGGCAGATCAGAGTGCTCAGTGTTTGGGGAGAACTGACTGCTCCCCCTCCCTTCCTCCGCCCGGCCGAGGCTCTTCTTTCCCGCGGGATGCGCAGGGATGGGGCAGAGCCCGCCTCCTCCCCGCGCTGCCACGCCGGACGGCACGGGAGCAGGGATAGCGATGCCAGGCGGGTCCGACCAGACCCGGGAGCGTCCTCTGGCCACTGCCCCTCCCCGTGCCGTGAAAAACATCATTGAGCTTGAGGAGAAGCAGCGGCGCTCCGCTTCCCCCGCGGGGAGGCTGTAAAGGGAGCAGCAGCCTCGCCGCTAGTTAGGGACCCCCACCTCAGCCGGGGGGAGGGAGGAGAGCGGCAACAAAAAGAAGCCAGGCTTCCCAAGTAGCCCTTCTTAGAGGGGAGGGAGAGAGAGCAAGAGAGAGAGACAAACATCTGGGGATTGGACCATATGCTAAAGCTTTGTCTTGTCCTTCAAAGTTAGGCTGCCCTTGAAGTGATTTGTCAGGCGGCCTAACTGTGACAGGGAGAATATGCAGCGGTGGAGAGAGGGATGGAGGTGGGGGGGGGGGGGGGAGACAGGGGAGAGGGGAGAGAGGGAACGAGGTAGGACAGAGAAACAAAAAAAAAAAAAAGAAATAGGAAAGGGGAGGCAGCGAGTAGCAGGAAAGAAAGAACAAAATAGCTTCTCTCTCCATCAGATGATGATTTTCATGTGAAAGACGAAGGAGGGTGAAAAAAGAGGAAAAGGGGGGAAACATCAGAGGAGGAAGGAGTGGAGAGACAACGCTGGGTAGGGGAGAGCAGGAGGGGAGAGGGTGAAGCAGGAGAGCAGAGCTGATGTGGGAAGGGAAGGACTGAGAAGCAGTGGCTGCTGAGGCTCTTTCTGCTGCCACCTCTTTTTTCCCTCTTCCCTTTTGCCCGCCAAGTGCTGAACTGATTAGAGTGTAATTAAGGCCATAAAACCCTCGGCTTATCCACCTGTTTATTCACTAAAGTCGTGGGCTCATCAGGCAAATTAGCTGCTTCCAGGCTGCACGTTGGGCCTAGAGCTGGCCTGATTAATGAAGTTTATTGGGAGCTGTTAAAAGCATTAACTGAAGGAAATCTCGGCAATTCGTCATATTTAAGGGATGGAAATTAAATCTCTCCATGCAAATGAGGGGAGACTCTGAAGCAGCCTCTTTTAGAGGTGACAGGGGTGGGGACACACAAGGGGCTCTCCTCCAGGCACAGCCCCTGGCAGTGGGTCTGCACTCATGAGTTTGCCTGCTCTCGGCAGGAGGGGCTTTAACAAAAAAGGGGTGACAGATTTTAAGGTCCAAGAGCTCTTGGTCCTTGGAGCCCCAAATGCAAGGATGAGGCTCCAAATGAGGCAATATAATCCTTTTGATCTCTGTTTATGCTGAGGGAATCTCTCTAGGTGCCCGGGGCATTGCTGGTGGAGTTCATCCACACAGGGGTTTGTAAGGTGCCATGCCAGGTGCTTGTGTCCCCCTTGGTCACACAAGCCATCCCCAGTTTATTTCTACTTAAAACATTTTGCACTCTTCTCAGCTGTTAGTCACGTTACGTGGCTTCAACACAAGTACAAAAGTCCACATAAAATTTGACATGTAAAATGGTTTTTTAAGCACCATTCATGGCAAACCTTAAAACTGCAACAGTAGGTGCTCTAGTTGACAAATACTTAAGAAATATATTAAGGAGAGATGGTCTAAGCAGCAGGGAATCCTATCAAGAGCTAAATATTCACCAGTTCTAAAAGTGTTTTCTTCTGGCACGTCAGTCTGATTTTATTTCTGACATGAATGGCATTTATCATACCCGAAGCTTCATGAGCCACAGCATTTTTATATTAACAATTTATAATAAAAGAGAAATTACAAAGGGTCACAACAAGGAGTGAATGTCCTGAGGAAGGGATAATGAGAAGAAAGGAAGGTCAAAGAAAATATCTCGGCCTTGCTATTTTTATTGAGTGTTCAGTTCACAATGGTCTTGTGTTTAAAATTTATTTGTTTTGAATTATTTTCATATGAAATGAAGAAATCACTGTCATCTCATGTAAAAGATATTTGTACCCAAATATTGAATTGTGAATGTGATAGGGAGAGAGAAAAGAGAGAATTCATATTTGATGTAATTCTAATTCTATATGCTTCTCTGTCTAATTATTACAAAGCTAATTATTTGTTACAATTATTGGATTAACACTTTGCTAATCAGTTTTCTTCTCCTTTGTAGAGCAGCACCAGAGCAGTGAAATGCAAGGTGAGAATGTTGTCTGGATTTTCAACAGAAAATTAGAGTGCCATTTTCCTTATGCGCAGATTAGTTCAGCTGCTTTGTGATTTACAACCAGTGCAGCATATTCTGTATCACATCCTGCTACGGAGCATCTCTGTTCCTACAGCGATAATTTCCAAACTTTTTGGATTTGGAGACCATTTGACAGTGGCAAAATGTCCCTCTCCCCCTCCCGTCTCCCATCAGGAAGGTTTTACTCATCAGACCACCCTGTGGGGCAGGTGGAACCCCCAGTCTCCCCCAAAAATCAGGCACAGAAACATGGCATGGACTGGTACCAGGGCAGAGCCCTGCACACGCACACACACACACACACACACACACACACACACACACACACACACACACACACACACACAGAGTTTTGAATGCACTTCAGGCACAAAATAATGCATTTTTTAAAGACACATGGTGCCCTTAAAACACAAAACTCAGCTGTTATCAACAGCAAAGAACTGAATCAGCTGCTACAAAACATACAAACCAAACCAACCCAAAACTTCCCAGCAACATGTGCAGCTGTATTTTTTAATAAAAAGAGTCAATAGAGAATTCTTCTAATGCTGCATGCAGCACAACACAGAAGGTTTTCTATTGATATTTCTGGGGAAAAGAAAGAAAAGTCTTGCCATGAAAAAGCACTTTATTGTTATTAGCTGCAAAGTAACAAAGCATTTCCTAGAGAATTAAATGGCAGCAGTATTTTCTAGTTCTGTGTTAAACTGCAGAAATACAAAGGATAATTGTATTGTAATCAATTCATTTGTGGCTACTTTTGTTTTTCCTTTTTTTTTTTTCTTAGCATACTTTAAGAGCATTTGCTGTAAATCTATATTAGCACAAATTGATTTTAATATTGGACAATAAAGTGCCTAAATTTCAGGAAAAAGAAACACTTTGGGGTTCTCATTGAATGAAAAAGAGATCTGTCCGAGACAGATTTTTCCAAATTAGCAAATTCTTCTTTTTTCTTTTCTTCTTTCTTTTGAAGATTACTTAATGAAATTCAATTACTTGTGGAACATACTCTCAAAACACTTATTTTTCTTGATTACCAGTTCCCTCAATACATTGATTTGCCCCACTATGTGGGGTCTTTTAGTTCTGCCACTAATGAGAGGTGCTTGTTGCAAGTTTTTCTCTCTGTTTCAGGAATAGAATAAGCTATTTAAAGAGAAATATTTAGGTGAATTGTCAAAAACTTGTAAACACAATAAAACCAGGTGGTTTAGTTGCAGATTATATTTTTTGAAGAAATATCTGATATTGTGGTGGAATATCTAGTTATAAAAGATTTTACAGAATGATAAAGCATGGCAGTGGTAAAGCATTCTCAGCCCCAGCAACTGTGATTATTTATATTGTAGGTTCCTTTTTGTGAGTGATTCTGACTTTGACAGGGATATTTTCCTCCTCTCTGAAACTGCATTTTCAAAATTTGCTTCTGGAGGCCCAGTCAGGAACAAGAAAAGAAGTCAATAATTTAAGCCTGCTCTTCATATATATGTACAGAACTCCAGTTATTGAAGTAAAAGGACACTGAATTGCAGAACTTAGGTTGCATAAACAGTCAAAAATTAGTATGTCTTCAAAACCATAAGACAATCAGATGATTTTTCCTTTTACATCAATATTAACAGTATTGGAACAGTAGCATGCCCAAACTCAAGATAATCTTCATGAAAACACTCAGTTAGGAGCAATTTTTCTTTCACTTGCCTGATTCAACAGTAGTGGAAGCAAGGCAAATTTTATCACAGCAGAAAACTACATTATGGCACATTTAGAGCTAAATTTAGCCCTCCGAGATCAAGAATGATCTTACAGCCAGGGCCAAATTATTCTCTTTAACAGCGCTGTGCAAAAGATGTCCTAAATGATGAAGACCCTGCTCTGTCCTTGAACAAGCACAGAAGACAGAGACCTCAGTGGGAGGAGTGTGAGCTGCTGTTCTGGTCAGAGCTGAGTCCTAAGTGACCTCCTGCTTTTGCATGTGGTCTACTACTTAGGCACATCAAGGTTGGAAAGGATACAATTTAACTGTAACCTAATTTTTTTTTGTCTCCTGATAGTTTACTAAACTATCAATGATGCAGTTTTTGTGGCTTAATTAATTCTTTCACACTGTCTCTGTCCATCTCAGTCATATATATTTGAATATTTCCTCTTATTAACATTTTACAGCATGCTTTTTTCAGGTGTGGGTAGAACCACTATGTTATTGAATGACAATTATCTTTCTTACTTATCTGAGAACTGTACTGAAGCTTCATGAAAATTGACATGATTTTACTGGAAGAGTTGCACAAACCCCTTTTTTAATTTATATTTTTTTTTCCTATTAAATAGGAATCTTAAGCTAGTGTAGTTTGCTGGGTAACAATTCACCGGGAATCCTTTCCTGAATAACATCACGAAACTGGGACTACAGGAGAATGCACTGCTGTGTCCTTTAGAGGGTTCTACTGTACCCTAGCACTTAGTTAATCCCCTCGTCAAACACACTCAAGAAAATGAAAGCTGCATGTCACATTGTCAGTGTGAGGAATTGGCTGAAGGCTTTGCATTCGATTCTGGGTCTCAGAGAAGACAATGTGTTCTGGGGAAGGCAGCCTGAGCAGTTTTGTCTGGAGCCACTGTAAATGCACATGCTCTCATTCGTAGCAGCGTTGCTGGCTGTCCAAAATTGCAGTCTGATGTGTTATAAGAGCTTTGCATCGAGGGGCATTGCATCTGACATGCTGATTAACTGTGGGAGCTGCACCTTAAAAATCCTTTTTATAGGCAGATTTTTAAAGTGCTTTAAAAAACTCTCTTTGAACCAAGGCAGAGTAACAAAAAGATAGGAACACATTGTTCTTGCAATTGCAGGTTAAACTTCCATCGTGCTTTAAACATGCTTCTAGATTAATATTTTGAGAATAAGATTCAAGTCATTGTAATTTTATTTTGACACACAGAATGATATATCCTGTTTCAATACCACATATTTCCAGGAGAGAATGAAGCCCTTTTTTTCAAGTAAATCTAAATTGCAACAGCAAGTGTTGTACTGTCATTTTAATGACAGCAGTAGACTTTAAGTATGGAATGAATCAATTATTGCAAGCACAGCCCCTGTGTAGATCACTGATGGCAAACCAGCCTCAGGATTATAAAATGAATCTTTGACAAGTATTCAAGGTTTCAGCATATTCTCAATAATGAGGATTAAGTACCTACTATCTGTGAAAGAAAAGTTTTATTCACTTACTAAAGGATATGTGAGTAATCATTAAGAGAGGTCAGATTAGCTGAGGTACTTTTTAAAAAAGGGCATCCAGTACAACATCTGCTGGAAAATCAATGATAAATATGTCAATTTTTTTTTAGAAAAAGGGAAAGATTAAGCGTAAGGCAGTGTAATGGAATGACTTAATGCTCTGTTTTTAAAGAATGGAGAGGAATTATAATGACATCATAAACTATCATTATGAAACTTTTTGACATTTTCATGTCAAGAAAAAGACTCTTCTTGATTCAAGAACAAATAGTGATTGCTGCTATCCATGGGCAATTCAGTCAAGTTCAAATAAATCCTGATTCTACACTGAAAGAGATGATAAAAAAAAGCCTCTGTACTACTATGGTATACATTACATATTCCCGTATTTCATATTTTCACACTAAGAGAGACATTAAATTCAAAGTTATAATCGTAGTTGAGCTGTGAAAATGGAAATATTTTTTATTTGATTATGTGTCAATAATGCATACACTTTTTTGAGAAGTCTTTGTAGTAAATATTTCATATCAGTTTGCTGTCTTTGCCAGTACCCAAACATTATTGCATTGCCTTTTTCTTTTTAATTTCCACAAAATAATACAAAATTGAGAATCAGTGTTATCATAATTGTAGACCAACATAATTTCATGATAGAATAAAGCATTGTGTTCTGTCATAATTTGTATTTTAATTATTAATGAGAGCCTTTGCTTTAACTGTCAGAATTTTTTATTGATGTCTTATGATATTTGCATACTCTTTACTTTTATATAGGGGGAGGATATAGAGTGGAATATATGTTTATTTCCAATATATTTATATGGTTTATTTCCCTGGAAGGTTTGCTTTTGAAAGCTTTAACAATTTACTTCACATTGATCAAGAGATGCTTTATATACACTGGGATGAGTGAATTAAAATTAAATCTGCAATAATTCTACACTTTACAACTTAATGTTACCTTAAAATAACTGAAAACAACTTCAAATTTAAACAAATCTCTGCTGGTTGTAACAAAACAATGTGTCTGTTTACTTGTACTGCTGCATTCCTATCATGTTCTTTCAACCAAAATTATATTTATTTTATTTGTATTTGTGCATATTTCTTCCTGTTTATGGCACAATGTGCTGTCCCTTTGGCCCAATACGGATGATTCACAGTTCAATACTTTCATTCTCCAATAAATGGTCAATTCATTAGAAATTAATTCAACATTTCTAAATTTTATAAACCAGTGCATGCTTTGTTAAAATAATACATTCTGCAGTAGGAATGAGAATGTTTGTAACTCTAATAGCAAAAACATAATTGCATAATTTTGCAATAACTGAATTTTAGAATTAATCAAATATAAGTAGGCACATTTGCAACATGTAAAATTTAGATAAAATATGTGTACATTAGAAAGAAAAATGATGAAACAGTTACGGCTCAAATTACAGAAAAAAAATGAGAATAAACATTTCTCTTAAGAATATTTCTGCAAATAAGAGTGCTGTAATTATTTTGCTGCTTATCTAAGACTCTTAAGTTGTTAAATGCTTTTGAGCTATTGATTTTGAACATTTTTCTGCTGCTCTCAACCAATGCTATAGTATTCTTTTTGTGTATTTCAGGAGTGATTTTTCTAACTTCACAGTTTTTATTAGATTTTGAAGTAAGAAATTCAAGTCACCGGCTTGTCAGAGGAGCCAGTAGTCTACAAAGAGGCAGTTTCTCAGCAACCTCCTACAAATTGTTTGCAAATGATCTTAAAGAGTTACAGTACACCCTTAGAAATAAGAACAAAATGTGATGCACTTTTGCAGAAAACAAAATTGGAGGGATTTGAGAAAATGCAATGCATGAAACAATTCTTTCCATTGTGCAGTCAAAGGGCTGAGGTTTTGCAGTAAAAGTCTGGCATCTGGTGGTCCTGGGAAGCAATGGCATCCCACTCCAGAAGGAAACAAGGTGGTCACAGCCTGAATTAGCTCATCAGCTTGTCATTAAATAATTATTTCCAGTGTATGCTTATGTGAGGTCTCACGATTCTGAAGGACCCTTCAGTATTCATTGCCACCGGCTGGGTTTTATTTTCACTCCAGAATGTCTGCATTTCTTTCCAAAGAGGGAAATAATTGCACATACCCAGAATTGTGATGAGTTTTGAAATGCCAAATAATGCCCCATGCAACCCTCAGAAGAAGACAGGGGAGAAGACTTACTGCCATTCCCACCAGTAGTGCTTGGAGGACTGAAAAATAATTACGAGGCCAGGACCCAAGAATGCCATTCCAGGAAAGGAGAATTTCTTCTATTCTCTGATGAACCATAACAATATGTTGCCATACGACCAAATTTATGAAAAACCATTCCTTCCCATGTTTCTCTAAAGCACTGACTCAGCAGAGGTTGTGGAGGTCTGAGTGGGGAAGGGGCACAGAAGTAGGGACCTTCAGAAATACAAAGTTCATTCTCTATCTTTTCAGGCAGTAACATAATATAATCCCTGTCAACAAGTGACAAAGAATTAAAATTTTCACCTTTTTTGACCAAAAGACCCTTCCCAACACAGGTCACTTTAAAGAGTTATTAGTTATCTTCTAAGGCATCAAGCTGTCTTTGAGTTAAATAGTGCTTCACCCTTCCCTTCTTCATGTACCAAATGCACATTTATAGACAATGACAAAAAGCTGATTAATCTCCTCTCTCCAGACAGTCCCCATTCTCATTATCATCTTGATACCTCTTCTTGAGCTTGTTTATTTTTTAAAGTAAAGTAAAACAACTGTCTGGAACAAGGATGGCCAAATTACATAGTGATTCACATTAAATATCTCCTGAGTTAATACTAATGGCATGGATTCTCCATCTTTATGGAAAACACAGCTCTGGATGCAGTCTTGCATTCTCCATGGCTACAATACGAACAAGTTTACACCTCTGCCTGACCAAATTGCATCCATAGGTCCTCTTCACCTCACAATATTTCCAGAAAAGCTTCATTAGGAATCTTCCTTCAACCTCCTCTTCAATATTTCATGATGTCATCACTTGGTTACAATTTCCCTCAAAAATGGAGTCTTTCTTAAATTTTTATTTTTGCTAATCTGTCAGACTTCTGGTTGCGTTACTGAAGTTCAGAGGGATTATCTACCCAGTATTTCCTTTGTCTTGAACCCAAACACAGCTATCTGCTCTCTCATTACATTTCCCTCCATTTTTAAAGAGTTATTCTTTCCTTAAAAATTAGGGATAAAGACTTAGACAAAAAAGGAAAGGGACCAAAATTCCCTCCAAGTCTCTATTGCTGCCTTTTAAACACAGCTATATTATCCATTCTTTATCTGCCTGGTGTCACACAGAAAACAGATACAGTCCAATACTTGATAGCATGTTTTTATCCCAGATGCCAAATCTTGCAGCCAAGCCCTCTAACTTGAGCCCACTTAGGGCTTTGGGGTTGTATTTTTCGGTGTACACATTTTAAGCCTTTCCAAGGTGTAACTGAGCCTGATTTTTGACAATACTTATATTATCATTACGCTTTTGGACTTGTAAGCCAGGGGTTATTTTGCTGATCTCTTTTCATATCTTGTACATTGCATGTTTTGTCTGGTGCCTTTTCAAGGTTATTATTTATCCTGTTGGAAAGTTTCTTCCCTTGAGCTGCAAAAAAGTTCTAGGTAACACCAGAAACCTTGACATAATGACATGCCAGATCTCTTCCATATCCAAGTCCCTCAGCTTCCCTGCAGACCTGCTTTTTTTTTCTTTTCCTTTTTTTTTCCTAAATAAAATGGAAGGACATTTAAGGATGCCTCAGCCCAGAGTATTTATTAAACATACTCTTCTAGTACAGTCCTGGTTTTAAAAAGAGTAACCTAGAAGAAAGCAAAACACAAGTAGCTAGGCATTTGCATGCTGCATTTTTCCTGTACTTCATACAGTGTCCAAGGAGCTTCTCAGGGAAGGACCATAATCATTTATGTATGTCAAGTACACAGAACCACTTTGAGTACAATAAAAACGAGTAGCATTGAAGTGCTGCTCTTTCACTGAGCATAAAGAATAGGCTGACCTATGCAACAATTCAAGGGTCCAACAGATCTGTGCAGTGCTTGTACAATAAAGGAGAGGGGGAAAAAAGGCTTATTTTTATTTTTAAATGATAATTTCCAGAGGGTGCACGGTCCCGAGGGTGAAGGAACAGGCAAATGATTATATCCCTTTCAGCAAAGGGGCAGTTTGTGCTTTTTCATTGCACAGCAACATGGAATAGTACTGAGCTGATGAGACTGTCTGATACACCAAGAACAAAGGAAAACTCTGCAGGCAGCAACTCCGACTTCCAAGTAGCTTGTAGAGTGACACCTGTGATTAGGCTTCAGCAGTCCTGCTTTCTACAGAACAACCCTCACCACTCCTGCTGCTGGAATATTTCCATTTTCTACGTCTAGCCCTACTCCTTTCCTTTCTTCCATGCCTTGGTTGTCAGACAGAGTTCTCCCCAAAATGATAAGACCTTCTCTTTGTCCCTCTCACGCCTTTCCCTTCCCCAGATGTGTTTTCATACCCAGGACCCCAGGGAGAACACATTGCTTCTCATGAACAAGAGATTTTAGTGCCATTCCATCTCCTTTCCTGGCCTGTAGCACTTCTCCTACAAACACATGAAGGGCTAAGGAACAGGAGAGGCCAGAGAAAAGAGCTAGAGGATATATTTGTGTGGTGGAAAGGAATGAATGCATCATTCATGTGAATGAATTCATGTCAATGAATGTGAATGCATCATTCACAAAAGTGGTTGGGAGTTGCAGTTCTGTCAGGGCAGGACAAGTTTCCCCCCCTAGGTACAGGATGGCCACTCCTCCATGGGCAGGTCAGTGCAGACACAGCTGCCTGGGGCACCTCCATCTCCTCCTGTACTGTCCCTTTTCTCCATCAGCCTTCAAAATGTAACACTGAGGAACTCAGCAGATCCTATTACAGAGAAGAACTCCAATGTAGCCAGAAATATAAAAGTAGAGATCAGAACAAGGGTGTCTGACAGACATTTATCTTTCCCTTCTACCACTAAGCATTTCCTGCGGTAGAAAGAGAAAACAAAACCTTCAAAGCCATGCTGGTTTAGAAAAATACTTCAGTTGCATATCAAGAAAACCTAAGACACTTTCAACACTTCTTTTTGCAGATGGTTTCTGATGCAGAATTGTGCTCAGTGCAGAGACCAGCATGAATTCTCAAGGCATTGTGCAAGCCACAAAGGCTGGGATCAAGTCTCATCTCTCACTGAGTTTGCAGAGGATTTCCCCTTCTTGTCAGTCTTGTCAGCTCTTATGGTCTCTTTGCTTTTTACCCTGTGCTTACCCCATCTCTTCTTTCATTAAAAAGAAAGTGAAAGTTTCTGTCCTTGTGGATTTGCAAAGGGAAAATAGAATCCCCAAGGGCTTAGAAACCAGGCAGCAAATTAATACTGCCAGCACTGATTATTCTTTGCGATTCTATTATTTTAAAGGCAGTCTCCTGACTTTCAGGGCCTGATTCGTGGCTTCTGAACTGTAAAGTTCAGCCATCCTTGCACTTGGCAAGCATCTGGAAGTGAAATGTGTGCAACCAAGCTCTATATATAATTCTGTAAAATGAGAGCTGTTTATCTCAGTAGCTGAAATATTCATTATTGAAAATAAGCATTTCAACATTCAGAGGGTGAATCATGTGAGCTGAGAATAACAATGATCTGGGAAATAGCAAAATACCCACATGTCTCTACAGTGTCCTAAATGGATGTAGCTGAGAGGGTCTGACCTTGCACAGGGCAGGTGGGATGAGAGACAAACAGGAACCTGCCTTTACTTCTGGCTTCATCTTTTTATTTTAACTTGGCTACTCTTCCTGGTAGGACCACTCAGAAAGCCAGGAAGAAATTAATGCTGACTTTGCTGAGACAAGGGAGAAAGATGATGAAAGGGATGAAACGAAAAAATCATTGCCATTTTTCTTATTTTGTAGACAGTACGGGCTGTGCATTGAGAAAATGGCTTCTGTGCCTCCTTTCAAAGAAGCATCTGCTATTTGGCCAAGCTTTAGGTTTGAGAAGTCCCACCACTTCAATGTGACCACTAAATCTGCTTGGATTCTTCCTTTGTTTCACTTTGTTTGCATACGGAGGTGTTGCAGTTCCACACAGCATCCTCAAATGGCAGTGGTCCCAACTCCCTTCAGCACAGGCCTAGAAAATGAAACTAGGAAATAGCAATACCAAAGCAGGAGACAGTCACTACAGCTGAGAATTTGTTTCTCTGCTGACTTTGCTTCCTGGCACCAGTTCACCAGATTAAAAGGAGCCTTCAATCTCAAATGCTGAACAAATAAAAAATCGGCAAATGGACACGGAAAAGATACACAGACTGGGACAAGGATGCAGTGGGAATTTTCCAGTTTAGGCTAGTTTTGTTTTTTTCAGGATAGAAGGTAAAGTGAGGACAACTGGGACACACCATGATGGAAAAGCAGATATTCATAGGGAAAGCTAGGGTAAAGCATAGTATGCAGTAGCTGTTTGCCTCTGGCAGCGGCGTTAGGTTAGTTCAAGCTAGCATGGTAAAAGGAGTCTGTTCCCTTTAAAATGCCAGCCTCCAAGGCAAAGCCAAGCCGAGCTTTTTCGCCAGCTTCAGCAATAACATTTTGACGTGCAATCTCCTCATTGATATGATTAATTGTTAAATCAAATAAGGAGCCATGTGATGGAAAAGTCATTTAACTGATTTGCCAAAATGAATAAAGTATGGTCTAGTTTTGCTTACAATCAAATTGGGAAGGCATTTACTAATAAACCCAGAGGCCTCCAAAAAGCAGAAAAAAAAAATAGTTTCATAGCAAATATCTCTGAGTGCTGCCTTGGAAAACTGCTTCTGTCTCTGCTTTGACAACAACAATTCTAATAGGACTGGGCAAGGTCCTTAAAGCCATTTCCTTAACCATGGATGCTAGATGGGAGCTGAATCACTGACCCATCACAGCTGGAGCTGCAATCCACAGGGATGAGCTTCAGAGGTGGGATGTGTCACTTAATACTGTGCACACAAAACAAACCAGGGCCTAAATATCAGAAACTTCTAAATTAATTCCCTGTGTGTCTCCTTTTCCTTTCCACTAAACAAGGATATAACAACTTCACTCCAAAGAAAACAAAAAGATAAACTAATCTGGGTTTGTAAAGTCAAATTGAAGCTGCGTGTACTCACAGCATGGGACCATATTCTGTAAACTGAGGATAAAGGGAATGTTAGGCATCTGGTTTTTTAAATGAACATTATGCAGCCCATGAAGGGAAGAGACAAAATTTTTGTAGAAAATACAGTTCATGATTATGTGATTTGAGATGTTACCAAATGTGAAAGTCCTCACCAAGCTCTGTGTGCTGCAACATGGACCCCATAAAAATTCTTTTTACAGATGTGTTTGGGTGAAAGTGTCTTATCATCCTGAGGAAAAATGGGGAAAGAATAGTAAATAAAGGACTCACACCTTCTTTCAGGAAATAACAGCACACATCAGATAAATTGCAAACTTTGGTCTTCAACACTGATAATTGACTCTGCCTTGTGGTATCCAACAACAAGGATTTCCCGAATGAAGCTGGAAGAAGTGTGAGTGGCTGTCACAAACACAACCCAAGAAGTGGGTCTGCCTGTAGAATTTTACATGCTTATGGCATTGGTAGCTTTTCTGTTGAAAACCTGGGACTTATGATATGTCAGACTAGCAAAGGAGACTGAAAAAACGAAATAGCAAAAGAAAGTAATTTTAAAAGCTAATAAAAAGAAATTCTAGTTGATGTTGAATTAAGAGAATAACAGTGTAGTGGGATCTCATCTGTGCCACCTCTTTCAGAAAATGAAGAGTTCCCTTGGATCATGTGCCTCCTATCCACATATAAATGAAAGGCAGTCTGACATAAGTTATTAGATGTGATTAGATCCCATCCTAAGATGATATAGCACCAGTAAATATTTTCTAGCCTGGCGTTAAAAGCTGAATGTTTTTGGTAATGAGTCCATCCTTTTTAATTCTGTCACTTAAAAAATGTTTTTAAACATTTAATCAAACCCATATACAATATTAACAAGTGCTGAGGCAGAAAGGAAACCTATTGATCACAGGTGATACATCTGGAAGCAATGCACTGTTTACAGTGAGATGTCTCTCAACTGAATAATGATTTAGTCATTTACAGGGAAAATCCTTGCAAATAAAAGTCTCACACTGAGATACTCCTTCTTTCTGATGGAATCCCATTGCTTAGATGGAGTTTTGTAAAGCACTTCACACAAATTTTATTGAAACTACTGTACAGCGTTTTATGTGAAGGATATGGAAGCACATAAAGTATTGTGCAGTAAATTTTGTAATGAAGGGCCACAAATGGCTTGTTAAAGATCCCTGTGTGGATGTCAAGTTTAACAGCAAGTATTGCTAGACTAATGTATTTTTGGAGCAGTTTTTGGTCAAACAAAATCTTGTCAAGAACAAAGTTCCTGAGATAAATGACTTCATTTATCATTCTAAGAATAGTATCTTGGCTGAATATGTGATTTGTCTTTCTTAGAAGTTTTTTTACCACCTAGTTGTAAACTGACCAGTTCAGCAATCTGAATTTTCACAATGCATCACTCCAAAAATGGTGAACATGAGCTAAGCAAATAATTTGCAATGAATAATTTACCCTTTTTCTGCAACTTTGGAGCAAGTGCTCAGATTTATTCACTATTTAGATTTACTTTGTGGATTAACTGGAAAACTATAAGATTAGGAAGACTTGGCATTTGTTCATTGAAAACTTTGGGTTAGTTAAATCCACCCAAAGAAGTTTTATGGGTGGATTTGACAATGAAATGTTAATTTAGGAAATACTATTAGATAACTGCAAATGCAGCTCTGAAATGTCCTTTCATCCAAGCAGCCCATAAGCTTCCTTATTTTAAAATTTTTAAAGAGCAAACATTAAGGAAAGAAACTGACTCATGCAATTTGTAATTATCTAAATCTGTGCAACCTTAAGACATGTGGTCTGACCCAAGAAATTAATTTCTAGAATTCAAGTGAAAAGTTGTGCTCAATTTTCTGCAACTCCACTAAGCATCCCCTATGCATTGCTATTAGCTTCAACAACTCTGGAAGTTACCAAAAAACACGTGCTACTGAAAGTGATGTGTGAAAAGCAAATCCAACAAGATTTAAGGTGATGTTGTGCATTCCTTCACAAATGTGAATTTAGAGCTCGTGGCTGATATTTGACTAATTTCCCAAAAAATCAGAGTCTCCTTTAACAAAAAGCTATATCAGAAGAAATATCAAGGCAATTCTTTGTCTGCTCAGAAGTGTCAGCAGCCACCATGCCTCAAGACTCTTTTTTTCTGCTGTGGTTACCAGCTCAAGATGATAATTTTTGTCTCTATTAATTTTGAATACCTGAACCTCAGCTGTTGACTCAATTCACTGAGAAAATCAAAAAGCCTCATGACAGAATTCATTGGCCACTGCTAATCTTCCTACTCTTATATGACTGATAGTATACCCCCTAAAAAGTTTAAGGGGTCTGATATTAACCCTTGATCCTAGTCCTTTGCTCTACCTATAGCCAGCTGGACTTAAACTTTAAAAAGAGTCATTTTTAACAGTGCTTGCCATGATTGTTTGCCATTGAAGACACAATTTGTGGAAGAAAAAAAGCATAAGTGCATATGAGGGAGTCTCAGTGTAGTACTGCACGCAGTCTTGTGCTGAGCACATTTATGTGTGAGCACACACAGGCAAAAGTACCCACACTGTACTTTTAACTGTTAAGCAGTAAAAAACCTTTGCAGAGTGATCATGTACTGCTCCTCTGCTCCAGTTTGACAATGAAAACAGCTCAGAGCTGCCAGGATTCTACATCAGTCACCCCATCATGGTCATTGCATGGGAAGAAGATTTAAGAGAGCTGAGCTGCCCTGTCACTCTGGGGCAGCGGATAAACACGCTGGGATTCTTTTAAAGCCTTCCTTTGGTCCACTCGGCATCAATCAACACAAGTGACAAACCTCCTGACAGAACACACAACTGCAAGCAGATGAGTGGTGTAGGTTGTTCTGTTGGTGAACTTCCATACTGTGGCAGAAAAAAGGATAAGCATGAAACCAAAGCCTCGGACTTTGCAGCAGTGAGAAAATCAAAGACCTTGGAAATTCACCCCTTGAAACTGTTGTGAAGCGGACATAAACTGGAACAGAGAGATAAAGTAATGTAAGATTATTTTTTGATAGGAAAACAACAGTGTTCATGCAGCAAGAACAAAATACTCTGGCACGCAATGTAAGTGCAAAATTTCTGTTGGTGTTATCAGGAGGCAAAGTCAGAGATTACAGGTAGACCACAAGCAAAATTGCTGTAATTGTCCTTGGGGATCTCCAACGAGTCTCTCAAGGCTCTGCACCCTGGAGGTCATACCTCTATCTGAATGTAGAGGTGCCTTATTTTGTCTTTTACATCAGTGAATATGATTAAACTCCTGCTGTTGTGCTAAATTTCAAAGATTGTAAAAAGTCATGGGAATTAAAAAGGTCACTGCAGTATTTCATTTCAATAGCAAATCTGTGGAATAATGTTGTACAAGTACATAGGAAACCGCTTTGAAAAGAGAACTTGTCGGTGACTTAGTTCTAGTGAAAAATAGCAGGCATTTGGAAAAAGGAATTCTGCTTCCAAAACCTAGAAACGGGCAGATAATCAGAAATGGGCAGAACAGAGTCCTTTCAAACATGAAAGAACAGGAAAGACACACAATTCCAAATTATTTTTGTAACATATACATTTTATATCCACACATTTACAAATGGCAAACTCCAGTTTCCATACAGTATAAGCTGATGATGACTCCTTTGTCTAGAAAGATATATTCCATGTGCAGACACAGAAGACAGGACTTCCATGTAAAACAACAGAGCAGGTAAATGTTTTAAACCTATTTGTAAAAAAATAGTAACTTTAAATAAAGCTCTGCTCATTCCATGTGTATGCATATGTTTTTGAATAATCTCATATTTATTTTCTTTCATTTTAGTCAGACACATTCCTCCTTATGAAACCACAGATCAGCATCATTTCTGCTGTTTTTTGAACTGGCTAATCCCAGTGGAAATGTATCTCTGCAAATAATATAATTTTCCTTCAGTAGCAGAAAAAAAATACAATTCCAACAGTGAATATGAAAACTGTGGACTTGTCTGAGCCCTGCAGGACTGAACACTGCAGGACTGAGCACTGTACAAAAAACACGATGGCACATGAAAGGTTTCAGTCATATTCAAGGTTCATGGAAACTTAGCACCTTGAAGAACCTGACTAACCTGGAAACCAAAGAGGGCAAGACTCTTGGGTAAATTTAAAACAAAACCTTTTACTTATCTACAGTCCTTCTGGGCTTTTTATTTAGTCTTTTTCAGAATGGCTGCATCACCTGGGGAATTTTGCTGTTAACTTTCAAAAATACAGTGTGTTAAAAGGTTTAGGTTTTATTTTTGTTGGTTAGTTTGTTTTGAAAGGCTTACAGATCATCTCACTTGAATGATAGACGTATACCTGTTACAAAAAGGCCATCATCTTGTGAGATTTCAATCATTGATGCCAAAGTATGAGAATGTTAAATTCTTCTCGTCAGGTCTCCAGAATTTTTAGCAAGGAGAAATTTTTATTTTTTTTTCATGAGTCTCTGCTAAAATTTACCAAGTGCATAAGTGAAAAGAGAATGTTGACTAAAAAACTTTATAGGCAATCTCAAGAACAAAAGGTGCCTATGTGGAAGACACAGCAAAATGAAAAGCCACCTACTATTTTTGTAAGTTGGTATTTCTCTGGTGTCTAAATTCAAGAACTAATTTATAATTTTTTACAGGACAGAAAATTATTTCAGGCTCTTCCAGAAATCTGGACAATAGAGAAATCTAAGAGGAAGGCTTAGCAGGCTACTTTTGTTGAATAGCCATCAAGCACAGAAAAAATGCAACCTTGCTATCATTTCTACACATCACCTGTATGCTTTGATGACAATGGACACAGAACTGATGTTATCAGACCTTGAAGAATAAATTAATGCTATGGAATACACAGTGGTGCAAAACAAAAAAAATTCATCTTCTCACACTGTGAGAGGTGAAGCAGAATCCTTAAAATAAGACAAGATCCAAGCCCCTACTATTTTTTTTTTCCCAAATGAAACCTGAATGCTTTTCAGGTTACAATACCACTGTCACCTTCTCCACTGGGCTGGCCAGAGTATGAGTGTATGAGGGGATGTATGCAACACAGAGAGCCTCCTTTCACCAGTGAAGAAATAAACCCTCTGTCATTTGAAAACTAAATTTTCCTCTTGCTCTTTACCAGCCCCAGCACGGATACCCAAGAGCTACTTTGTGTGGAAGCCCTAACATGTTTGGATAACTATTTTTGTGGTGCTCTCCCATGTGTGGGAGAAGGTGTCCTTGAGAGCAGTGGTGAGTTTTGGCTGGGCAGTGCACACAGATGCACAGGGCCAGGTGTGCCCGTGCCCTGGCCATGCTGCCCGGTGCCTGGAGGCCAGCCAGCTCTCCTCAGGCTCCGTGCCGTGGCCGCACGGCCACGCTGAGCCCCGGCAGCCTGTGCTCCTGGGATGCGTCATCCCAAAGCCTCAAAGTGACCACAAAGCTCCACACACTCTGCTTTACCAACCCCAAAGCCCAGCAAGGTGCAGGGCTTTTTTCTGCCATACTAAATCAAGCTAGACCATCCAAACTACATTTCCATGAGCTGGGATCCTGCAGCAAGTGGTTGGTGGCGCTGGGTCTCCCAGCACGTGTCCCTGTGCTGCTTCCTTAAACTGTGGTGCCCCCAGGCACTCTGTGATAGGATGGGCAAAAGTGCTGGTCTGCTTCCCTGGCAGTGCTGACAGTGTCAAGACACAGCACTCTTCATCTCCACTACACTTTTGCTGTCACTTACCTGGGCAGCAATCTCAAGGCAAAGCAAAATGCAGCCAGAGATTGTCTTGGAAGGGGCAGGCAGTTTTTTCCTACTGAATTTTGTCGTATAAAACGATACCTGGAAGAGCCACTCAACTTCTCCTGTGGAAACTGGTTGAGAAAGTTGGAGTTGTTCAGGCTGGAGAAGGGAAGGCTCCTGGGAGAACTTATAGCACCTTCCAGTTCCTAAAGGGGTTTAGAAGAAAGCTGGAGAGGGGCTGTTGACAAGAGCTTGTAGTAATAGAACAAGGGGGAATGGCTTTAAACTGAAAGAGAGCAGAATTAGATTAGATTTTAGAAAGAAATCATTTGCTGTGAAGAGGGTGGAAAAGGGTTTGCCCGGTGAAACCATGGATGGCCCATCCCTGGAAGTGTTAAGGCCCAGTTGGATGGAGCTCTGAACAATCTGGTCTAGTGGCAGGTGCCCCTGCCTATGGCATTTCAATATGGAATTTTGAGATACTCTGTTGTTGTTTTGCAATCAAGACACAGCCATTTATGCATGATTTTTTAATACAGTTTTCATGCCTTAGTGAGGGTCCTTGATAAGTTCATGGAAGGGGCTCCCTTGAGCCTTTTGAAACACTAAATAAACCTAGTAAGATCCAGCATCAAATCCTTATAATTATGATAAAAAGCATGTTAAGTTCGGGTTTTAAAGCTATTGAGAAAATCAAGGAAAAAAAATCAATGCTGAGATCTTGCTTTTATGCATTTTACTGGTAATTGGGTCATTAGAAGTAGCAGCAGAAGAACTAAGGATTGCACATGATTATTCTGCGCAGACAGCAATATCCAAGACTGGAAGTAACATCTTCACCTTGAACTTAGTGAAGACTATTGAAAGGCTCAAGTATTTTTTTGGAGGAGTACAAAGTTAAAAACTGAGGTAATAAGGTAAATTTTCAAAGGATTGAGAAAATCCTACATTAAAAATTGAGTTTATTACATCAATCTTTGCACTTCTGAATTCAAATTCACGTCTTGCACATATTCTTCAAATTCAGCACACACTGAATAATTTTTTTAAGATACTTCTACCATCAACTTCAAATAAAATTTGTGGAAAGCCTAGAAAAGGAAATAAACACAGGCAAAGAAAATTATTCCAAATATTCAAACAAATTATTTGGCAATTTTCCACTTCCAAAAATCATCAACTTATGAGGACTTCAGTATTCATATTTCACTATCAATACCACAAACTATTTTGAGAGAAAAGATAATGCTATTTACAGAATATAAACTGCAGAGAACATGGAAGGAATGACATCTAGAAGACACCTCTTTGGCCTGGAATATTTTCTCAAGCTTTCCACAGAAAAATTAAATCGTTGCTATAGAATACTTTTAAATCAATATGAAAATAATTAAGACCTTTCTATTGCTGTGATTTGTTCTCTGCAATTCCTCACTGAACAATTGTACTGTCAACTTTGATAGTTTTCTTCAAATAAGGAAATTCACCATTGGCCAGAAAGGCCACAAAGTCTACACTTCTTTGCAGCATCTGCCAAGCCTGGAGCAGGCTGTACAATATGAATTTTAACAGCAGTAAACTGAGACCTGGAGCACAGTAATTTTCCAATAATCCCTGCAGAGCATGTGAATGTATCTTTGTTTCCCAAAGGGTCACCAATCTGAGGAGCAGATAAGCATCTTGCCCAAGGCCAAGAAGCAAACCAGTGGCAGACATGGGGAAAGGGCCTGGAGAATTTTGTTTCACAGACCCTTATTTTAACACCCAGGCCACCCTCCACCTTCTTACTTCAACACTGGTGAAAGAACTGCTCAGATCTAATTTGAGATAGGGTAAGACTATAAGAGCATGACCACGTTAAGAACCTCCATTTTCTTTGTTATACTTCATTTTCAGGGACATTCTACTCCTCCAGTGGCTCACCTTCTAAAGAGGAACTGGCATAAAACTAAACCCTTTAAATTGGTCGAAACGGTGCTGGGTGTTAACAGCAAACATTTTCGTGGTAATGAAGCTACATACATTTTAGCATAGCTGCATGAAAATGGAAAAATCTTGCTCCCATACTGATTGACTGAGCATCTTGTTAATCATTGCAGTGTGTATCATTAACTCATTATTCAGCTGTGATATGTTTTCCCTATGACAGCTTAAAATATATAGTGAGTGAATAGTTACTGAGCACAAAGTACTTTCAGATTATAATATTTTATCATGGTAAAGAAAGCTCTAAAACAACATGATTTGACACATAAGATGTGGCAAAAAGTTGAGGCACAACAGCCACCATTATAAATATTTATAGACTTACCTAAAGTCTTATATAAAGTTCATCCTGTTAAAGGACATGTTTTATGTTGTACAATTCCTCTTAGAATATCAATCTAATAAGCACCAAATGAGGCTGAAGACAATGCTGTTATAAAAAATGGAGAAAAATGATTAAAATGTGATAATTATACTGACAGTTTATATGCTCAATCTAATCAACCAAGCTTCCAATTTGTCATAATGTACACTCACTCATACATTATTGCTTAATTATAGCAACACTTCTATTTCGAAAGGCTGTCAATCATGCAAATGCCTATCATTTTTCTCTATTTGCATTTAGGAGATATATTTTTAGTTCAATTCCAAAGCCCTCTGTGAACCTGAATTAACCCCAGCTCTTTCTTTTGTTTGCAATGCTCATCCCTGTTTATTCACTGCTTGCTGCCTGTGGTAGGTTGTGCTGTGTGATTTGCTGCTTTACAGCTCATCTGCTGCCAAAGGGATTTTTGAATCTCATCTCTGTTCCTGAGCCATGGTCTCGGTGATCTATGTGTTCTGAGGAGATGCAGACCTGAGCTTGAACTGTTCGGGTTTGCTGTGAATAAAATTATCAGGCAATCTTGTCTTGTGTTCTGGATTTGTCTCATTAGTCCTGCAGGGATGGGAAGAGGGAAGAGAACCTTCCCTTTCTTCCATGGGTAGCCCTGCCAAAATCAGTGGGACTGGTTCTGGGCTGTAAGGTGTGAAAAGACATCCTTTATAAACACATCCTAACATTCACATTCTGATGCACGTTCCACCCTGAATTGTTCTTACCCTGTTTCTTTTGGCTATTTTAATGACATATCTTTGAGAACCTCTGGTCCCTTTGTCTCCCATCTTCCTCAGCTTTGTTCTAGTGCATAAATGGAAGAAAAAATTGTCATTTTATGAAAGCACGGAGCAACACAGCAAGAGAATTGCTGAACAGGACCCATCAGCAGTGGTAACAAGGGGAAAACTAAAGGAAGTTGGGAGGAATTGTTCAAATATATTGGGAGCACTGAGGCAGCGGGAGAAGCTGTGCAGTGCCACCAGGAGACAGACTTCTGGTAGCAAACAAGAGGAGGTGCTCTAACATGAAATATACAGCTCCAGAACTGAGAATTAAACCCCCTCCTTTCCAACCTTATTGATTCTGAAATTCTGTGAAATGACACCGCAGCAGGAATCACTCCCTTCCATGCTATTTCATTCTGCTTAACTCTCTTCTGCTCTTATACATTCTATCACGCTATCTTCTCTTTGAAAATCTAATAATTTCTTACACAGATATTTCATATGCAGTACACAAACATATTCTACTTGAGCTTTAGATGGTAAAAAAGTAAATAAACAAAAGAGCAATTAAAACTATCATTTTTGGATGGCAAAGGAATTAAAAAGAAAAGACAAAAACATGGCACTGTGAAAAATGCCAAGTTATTCTTTGAATGTTGGCTCAGGAAAATCTCAATACATTTCCTATAAATGAGGCATGAAGCAGATTCTTAAAAATATGGTGTCCAGGAGATAGTGCTCCCCAATATTTTATCCTAATGGCAATATATAGTACTTTAGAAAGCTTGAATTTTAAATCAAACCCTTTGGGGAGGACATGGACAATCTATTAATTTTTCAAATATAAGTTAGTATCAATAAGAAGATAAGAGAGTAAACCATTTCTGGGAGCTTATTTGGTTAAAATCTGCTTTAAAATTGGAGTGTGGCCTATTCTTTAATTAGTATGTAGGCAATGTGAATGATCTTCCCATACCATCTCTACTTCTCCAAAACTTTTTATTTCTTTACTGAGGTTGTTAATATCTTCTTAGGTTAAGATAATCCCTATTGCTCACAGTCATGAAGGTTGCACTATCTTTGATTCAGTACAATAATTTGGTGACAAAACTATAGTATTTGCCATACTTGGAGAGAGTACAGAGAAAAAAATCAAAAAGAGAACCCCATAGCATGGCTTTGAAAGACAGAATAATTTACTATTTCTAAATAAACACTGTCAGAAGCCCATTTTGTTCACATTTTAATTTATTCTGAAGAAATTTATCTTCCTTATTTGCCATTCCTCCTTACCTTAAAAGATAACTACAAAATGTTCCTCCTGGGACAAGTTGTTGCTCAAGATTTCATCCATTTCAAGCAAAACCAAATACAAGTTGCTTTTTTTTTTACAGAGAACAATGACAAAATATATGTATCTCACACATATACCTATTTAGAGGACAGTAGTACTAACATTTATCATTTTTTAAATCATCCACTAAAAGCAGTATGATACAAATCCTTTCAAATCTTGTGAAATAGCTTCAAAATTTTGCTCAGATAACAGCAAGTTACTGCTACAAATTTACTTGTTAGGACAGCAGAAAATTCTTATGACAGACTGCCCATCTTACTTTTGGACAGACCAAATTGTATCCATTTGAAAAATAAACTATTAGGTCTTTTCTTCCTATGTTTACAAGATTTCTGTGCAGGTTATGAGGCAGCAATAGTGACAAGTCTATCCTACACTGGAAAATCAGCGTGCAGATACAGCTGTTGTATAGGTGAAATGGAGTGTCTGCAAAGATTGCCTCTGGAAAAGTCTTGTGTCATTTTTCTGGTCAATGTCCTTTACTTCCACTTGGCAGAGCAAGCAGTTTTAGGAAGGACTCCAAATCTGGCAATTTTGCACTCGATTTCACACTGACAGCTACAGTGTACCAACTGTTGAGGCTACTTGGGTGTCAAGCACTTCTCCTGATCCTCATGGTTGTTCTGGAAGATAGGAGAGAGGTCACTTCTGTTTGGCTTTATTATGTGTTAAAACATAAGTAAATAATTCTTTCAGAAAAAAGGCCACAGCCTAAAACTGAAATGTAGACTGAACTAATTTTATTGAATAATTATTAATTCCATTTGAAATTACGTTTTTGAAATGTTTAAAGGTAGGACTGCCATTCTGTCACACACATATTCTCTTTTGCTTATCCTTTGTGGTCTATTCTGAGGATTTTTATTTTGTCTAACATATGAATATATAAAGGTATGTAAAGTGGAAGGCTGCTACTCTCCAAGCCATCTGAACAAGGGCCTGCAGCCAGCTGGCTGCTGGCAGCGGGATGCAGACACACTCTTTCCCTCCCTGTCATAGGCAGATGCTAGGATGCTGGTTACCCCCTCCTCAAACCAGAAAAAGCTCAATTTTCCCAAACCTTGCATGTCAAATGAAGTAAAGCTTTCAATTGAATTTAAGAGCTTTTTACCTGTAGAAAAATAATTTGTTCCAGAGGATGCAGGTTCAGTGTCCTGACAGAAGCCATTTCTGGACAGACACACCTCAGAGCTTTGATAGGATGTCCAAGCTAAGCTTCTGTCCAAACATTCCAGCAGTGACTTCAGAAAACCTTCCTCCTGGGTTGGAAACAGCCAAAGTCCCTGTATAATATGGACAAAAAATTCCACAGGGGCTCTTTACTCTGGTTGTTCATCTGAGCATATCAACAGCTCCACAGTCTTCTCACAGCACAGCTCCTGGGTTCCTTGTGCAGCCCTGTTTCTGAGCAGAGTTGAAGCAAGAGCTTTTTATTTATTTATTTATTTTACCAGAAACATTCACAAAATAGGCTTTCCTTGCTGATAAAAGAATACTCTACCTGGATCACTGAGCAGACTTCCTGACATCCTAGGCAGAGCTAAACTCTACATTTTCCTCTACATAGTCTTTGGGAAAAAAGCTAACACGCTTTACTTCAAAACTAATGGAACAGTGCAAGGGCCAAATCTCTCTCTTAAAAGGCCAATATAATCTATTCCATAGGGCTATGACAAATTACTGAAATAAGATTTATTACTAATGTTTAACACAGAAACTTGCCCAGGACCTAACTCAAGGGAGTGTCATTTGTCCATGACATTCATTAGAACTACTTTACCTCACAAAGAACAACCAGAAGTAAATTTACCTTATATATCCTTTGAATATATGACTTCCAGCATAATCTTTGAAGCAGCATAATATAAAGCTTATGCAAACTGGACACAATCGGAGGCAAGCAATAGACTCTTTTTTACCTATGACCATGTAATAGGTGTAGTTATTCAGCATGTGATTTGAATTTCAAAAGAAAAAACTCGGTCAACTCAAAGAAGCAAAATGCACATAATGTTTGAATTAGAGAAAGATATATAAAGTTCCTTTTCCTTTGGAATTGTCTGCAAATGAGAACTCTGCTCTGCTGAAGAGCAGCCACCATGGTAACACCCAACAAAGACCAAATGGAAAATTATCAGTGGAGAACAAAAGGAAGAGGTCCTAAGAAAACACATGCGACCTTGACTCTGCCTGTGGCTTGTGGCACGCAGCTGCTACGTGTGATTGTTTTTGAGAGAGGAAACAGAGTTGTGCACTGTCCTGGGGGAATTTGTGTGCTGTTTGTATGTGGTGCTGAAAGGCAAGAGGGTGAAGCACAGCTAGTAGAGTGCTGGGGACGATATAAAATGATTGAAGATGTGTGTCCTCATGTGTGTAATAGCCTCGGTTGGGTTGAGGGGCTGGGTGGGGGGAGGGAAAGAATTAAGGAATAGAAACGCATTCCTAATGGGTTCTTTATTTTCTCCTCAGCAATCAACAGCTCTTGACTTTATATTAATTTATCTGTCTGCTCTGTCACTCTTTTGGTTGATGGTCATTCCTTGGAAACTTCTGTGTGAGTTACTACTAATGAATAACAATGAGTTGAAAACACTGATGCTTAATACTTACTTTTCTCTG
>NC_082343.1:18927489-18929989 GCF_027477595.1 Haemorhous mexicanus | reverse complement strand
TCCTTCCTTCCTTCCTTCCTTCCTTCCTTCCTTCCTTCCTTCCTTCCTTCCTTCCTTCCTTCCTTCCTTCCTTCCTTCCTTCCTTCCTTCCTACCTTCCTTCCTTCCTTCCTTCCTTCCTTCCTTCCTTCCTTCCTCCCTTCCTTTATCTCTTCCTTCCTTCCTTCCTTCCTTCCTTCCTTCCTTCCTTCCTTCCTTCCTTCCTTCCTTCCTTCCTTCCTTCCTTCCTTCCTTCCTTCCTTCCTTCCTTCCTTCCTTCCTTCCTTCCTTCCTTCCTTCCTTCCTTCCTTCCTTCTGCCACTTACCCTACTTCTGCCACTTCCGTCCACAACTTCCTTCCTTCCTTCCTTCCATATTTCCTTCCTTCCTTCCTCCCTCCCTTCCTTTATCTCTTCCTTCCTCCCTCCCTTCCTTTATCTCTTCCTTCCTTCCTTCCTTCCTTCCTTCCTTCCTTCCTTCCTTGCGCCACTTCCTTCCGCCACTTCCTTCCTTCCTTCCATCCTTCCTTCCTTCTTCCTTCCTTCCTTCCTTCCTTCCTTCCTTCCTTCCTTCCTTCCTTCCTTCCTTCCTTCCTTCCTTCCTTCCTTCCTTCCTTCCTTCCTTCCTTCCTTCCTTCTGCCACTTACCCTACTTCTGCCACTTCCGTCCACAACTTCCATCCTTCCTTCCTTCCATATTTCCTTCCTTCCTTCCTCCCTCCCTTCCTTTATCTCTTCCGTCCTCCCTCCCTTCCTTTATCCCTTCCTTCCTTCCTTCCTTCCTTCCTTCCTTCCTTCCTTCCTTCCTTCCTTCCTTCCTTCCTTCCTTCCTTCCTTCCTTCCTTCCTTCCTTCCTTCCTTCCATCTGCCTCTTCCTTCCTTCCATCTGCCTCTTCCTTCCTTCCTCCACTCCCTACATTCCTTCCTTAATTCCTTCCCTCCTACTTTCCTCCTTCCTTCCTTCCTTCCTTCCTTCCTTCCTTCCTTCCTTCCTTCCTTCCTTCCTTCCTTCCTTCCTTCCTTCCTTCCTTCCTTCCTTCCTTCCTTCCTTCCTTCCTTCCTTCCTTCCTTCCTTCCTTCCTTCCTTCCTTCCTACCTTCCTTCCTTCCTTCCTTCCTTCCTTCCTTCCTTCTATCCTTCCTTCCTTCCTTCCTTCCTTCCTTCCTTCCTTCCTTCCTTCCTTCCTTCCTTCCTTCCTTATTTCCTTCCTTCCTTCCTTCCTTCCTTCCTTCCTTCCTTCCTTCCTTCCTTCCTTCCTTCCTTCCTTCCTTCCTTCCTTCCTTCCTTCCTTCCTTCCTTCCTTCCTTCCTTCCTTCCTATCTTCCTTCCTTCCTTCCTTCCTTCCTTCCATCGTTCCTACCTTTCATTCTTCCTTACTTCATTCCTGAATTTCACAACTTCTTTCCGCCTCTTCCTTCCGCCACTTCCTTCCTTCCGCCGCTTCCTACATTCCTTCCTTCCTTCCTTACATTCTTCCTTCCTTCCTTCCTTTCTTTCCTCTCCCGTTCTTCCTTCCTACCTTCCGCCTTCCTTCTTTCCTTCTTTCTGCTCTTCCTTCCTTCCATTCTTACCTTCCTTCCTTCCTTCCTTCCTTCCTTCCTTCCTTCCTTCCTTCCTTCCGCCACTTCTTCCTTCTCCCTCCCTCCCTCCTCCCTCCCTCCTCCCTCCCTCCCTCCCTCCCTTCCTCCCTTCCTTCCTTCTTCCTTCCTTCCTTCCTTCCTTCCTTCCTTCCTTCCTTCCTTCCTTCCTTCCTTCCTTCCTTCCATCGTTCCTACCTTTCATCCTTCCTTACTTCATTCCTTAATTTCACCACTTCTTCTCCGCCTCTTCCTTCCGCCACTTCCTTGCTTCCTCCGCTTCCTACATCCCTTCCTTCCTTCCTTACATTCTTCCTTCCTTCCTTCCTTCCTTTCTTCCTCTCTTCCTTCCTGCCTTCTGCCTTCCTTCTTTCCTTCTTTCTGCCTCTTCCTTCCTTCCATTCTTACCTTCCTTCCTTTCCTTCCTTCCTTCCTTCCTTAGTTCCATCCTTCCTTCCTTCCTTCGATTCTTACCTTCCTTCCTTCCTTCCTTCCTTCCTTCCTTCCTTAGGTTCCATCCTTCCTTCCTTCCTTCCTTCCTTCCTTCCTTCCTTCCTTCCTTCCTTCCTTCCTTCCTTCCTTCCTTCCTTCCTTCCTTCCTTCCTTCCCTCCTTCCTTCCTTCCTTCCGTCGTTCCTTCCGTCGTTCCTTACTTCCTTCCTTCCTTCCATCGTTCCTACCTTTCATCGTCCTTACTTCATTCCTTAATTTCACCACTTCTTTCCGCCACTTCCTTACGCCACTTCCTTCCTTCCGCCGTTTCCTACATTCCTTCCTTCCTTCCTTACATTCTTCCTTCCTTCCTTCCTTCTTTCTTCTTCCTTCCTTCCTGCCTTCTGCCTTCCTTCTTTCCTTCTTTCCGCCTCTTCCTTCCTTCCATTCTTACCTTCCTTCCTTCCTTCCTTCCTTTCTTCCTTCCTTCCTTCCTTCTGCCACTTACGCTACTT